>NW_016107370.1:4935940-4948488 GCF_001604975.1 Cebus imitator | reverse complement strand
TTCAGGCAATTCTCCTGCCTCAGCCTCCTGAGTAGCCGGGATTACAGGCACACGCCACCATGCCCAGCTAATTTTTTGTATTTTTAGTAGAGACGGGGTTTCACCATGTTGACCAGTATGGTCTCGATCTCTTGACCTCGTGATCCACCCATCTCGGCCTCCCAAAGTGCTGGGATTGCAGGCTTGAGCCACCACGCCCGGCCAACATAAAATGTTTTTAACAGTGAAAGTCAAGAAGCTTCTCTACATTCGGGTCAGGCTGTTAGTGATGACTGTAGCAGGAGTGGAGAAAGAATTCTGGTTTAAAAATAAGGCCTTTATATTCTTTGCACATCTCTTTATTGACACTGTAGTTAAGATAGAATGAACTTAACCCTTCTCACCCAGGGCTGGGGGGCTGTTGAAAGTGCAGAACTAGTTTCTGTATGAGGGCTCCAGGGCCACCCTCATAAGCTGTTCCTTCCCAAACTTAGGTCCTGCCTGCAGGACTTTTTGGTAAACACTTGAGCTCAGCTCTTCTATCTACCTTTCCAGTGGCAGCAACAAACAATCCTCCCTATGACCCTATGCATGAGTACACATCTGCGCATGTCTGTGTGTGTGCACATCTGTGCGTGCACACACACACATGCATACACACACATACATGTGCGTGCATGCACTGGACTTCGGCTGCATGAACTTCACGGCTCTCTGATGCTATTATATGTGAACGTCACTGTATTAGCTTCCGAGAGCTGCCGTAACAAACATCCCACGAACTTTCATGTCTTCTGCATCTTTATTTTTGCTATTTTGTGCCTCTTGTGCCTATTGAAACTCCACTCAGATGCCCCAAAAATCTGGTTGTGGAGATCATCAAACCACATTTATTTTCTCTTCCTTGAAGCATGTTTGAGAAATGTGCTCTTCTGTTTGAATCCCCTGTTTCTGAGCTTGCTTTCTGCATGCCTTTCAATGAGTGAGAAGAAATTCAAAGCATTCAATTAGTGGACCTCTGTCACCTGGGCCTTCTGGACTACATTTTTAATACTTAGAGAAAAATTCTAAATTCTAAATCAAAGGGCTAGAGTCTGCAACTACAGGGATGTTTTCTGACTCGTTTGCAGCCAAGAAGTAATGTCTTTTTACCTTCCTCGATGATAACATCACTGTAAGCTTTATCAGGGAAAAGCTACTCTTTTAGTCTTTGAGTGGCCACTGAAACCCCCAAAGGAGAGGCTGGCACACGGGGGCATGTTGCATGTGTTTATTGTAAGAAAGAATGAACATGAAGCATGGATACCAAGGGATACTTGGTAGGAAGGTGAGCTATTATATTTAGACTGTGGTGTGGCTTCAGCCTTTGTCCCCTCTGAAACTCATGCTCGAACTTAATCCCCAAAGTGGCAGAGTTGAGGAGTGGGGCCTTTAAGAGGTGATTGGGTCGTGAAAGCTCTGCCCTCATGAATGGATTAATCCAGTCATGGAGTAACGGATTGCTGGGTTATCATGGGAGTGGGACTGGTGGCTTTATAAGAAGAGGAAGAGAGGTCTGAACTAGTACCTGAGCATGCTCAGCCCTCACCACATGAGATCCTGACCCACCTCAGGACTCTACACAGAGTCCCCACCAGCCAGAAGACTCTCACCAGATGTACCCACTTGACCCTGGAGTTCCCCGCCTCCATAACTCTAAAAAAAAAAAAAAAATTTGATTCCTTCATAAAATTACATAGGAGAGGCTGGGCGCAGTGGCTCATGCCTGTAATCCCAGCACTGTAAGAGTCTGAGGTGGGTGGATCACGGGGTCAGGAGTTTGAGACCAGTCTGGCCATCTCTACTAAAAATACAAAAAATTAGCCAGGTGTGGTGGCATGCACCGTAATCCCAGCCACTTGGAAGGCTGAGGCAGGAGAATCATGTGAACCTGGGAGGTGGAGGTTGCAGTGAGCCAAGATTGTGCCATTGCACTCCAGCCAGGGGGACAGTATAAGCCTCTGTCTCAAAAAAAAAAAAACAAAAAAAAACAGGAGACTCCAAACAGACTAATAAAATGTGGGTATTCTATTAGAAGCAACAGAAAACAGACAAATACAGATTGCTACCTGATATTTTAGTGGCATATTAAATGACTTTGACATGTCTGACAATTTCTCATAGCTTGTTTGTCATCATTGCATTCCCATCAGCCAGTACAGTTCTGCTATCTTGCACAATCAGGTACATTCTGCGCACGGGCTGACCTGCTGTGTGCAGCCGGCCTGAGCTGCTGCTGAGCGCATTGTGTACTTGCAGGGTACACTTTCCCAGATTGGATTCCCAGCTTCAGCCTGTGCTAATTTATCAGTTCTATGAAAGTTCCTTGAAGTTCTTCAGATCTCTATTTCTTCATCTTGAAAATTAGAAATCATCGTGTTGTTACAATCTTGAGAATTAGACATCATTGTGTTGTTACAAGGATTACATGAGGTAAGGTATGACATCCAAGGCAATGATAAATCCTTAACCTGCTTTTTGTGCCATGTGCTTGTGGTTGGCTGTGAATCTTCACTAGTGATGTTTGCCACTGCACAGGATCTTAGAATAGAAAGAGTTTTGATGCTATTATGAGCATCGCTGTATTAGCTTCCTAGAGCTGCTATAACAAATTACCACAGACTAGGGGCTTAAACCAGGGGTCCCCAACCTTTTTGGCACCAGGGACTGGTTTTGTGGAAGACAATTTTTCCACGGGCGGTCGAGGGGTGGATGGTTTCGGGATGATTCAAGTGCATTTCATTTATTGTACACTTTATTTCTGTTATTATTGCATTGTAATACATAACGAAGTAATTATACAACTCACCATAATGTAGAATCAGCGGGAGCCCCGAGTTTGTTTTCCTGAAACTAGAGGGTCCCATCTGGGGATGATGGGAGACAGTGCCAGATCGTGAGGCATTAGATTCTCATAAGGAGCCACAACATAGAGCCCTGACATGCACAGTTCACAAGAAAATTCACGTTCCTGTGAGAATCAAATGCCTCTGCTCATGGGACAGGAGGCAGAGCTCGGGCAGTCATGTGAGTGGGAGCGCCTGGAAATACAGATGAAGCTTTGCTTGCTTGCCTGCTGCTCACCTCCTGCTGTGCGGTCCGTTATGTTCATGGCCCCAAGGCGGCAGACCCCTGCTCTAGAGGAGGATCCTCGAGTGCCTGTTCTAGCAGTTGGTGGTTGCCAGCAATGCTTGGCTTGTAACGGAATCACTCTAATCTCTGCCTCTGTCACCACACAGCCTTCTTTCCTCTGTATGTCTGCGTCTAAACTTCCCTTCTGATACAAAAGCATCACCCCTTTGGTTAGGACCTGCCCTACAGTATGGTCTTAGCTTAACTTGATCTAGTTCTCTGTTTCCAAATAAGGTCACGGTCACAGGCACGAAAGGTTAGAACTTGAACATATCTTTTTGGGAGACACAATTTAACCCACAGCAGCGATCATGAACATGGTGTAGGGAGGTGGCAGGGAGGAGAAGGTTCTCTCCAGAGACTTGCACTATGACCTTAGATGCATCCTTCAAACAGCTTTTGGCCTCAGTTTCCTCATCCGTACCAGCTGTGAAATGCTGGCTAATTGGATAATATGCTTGCCCAGATCCCTCCACTTTAACGTGGGGTGATTCCATGAATGATCTCAAATTCCATAGTTGCTGAACCTGAATTCATGAGGTTTCTCTGTAACTGGAGCCTGACTGCTGAAGAAAGTACCAGCCAGGGTGAGTTCACTGGCTGCGCTCGCCTGTCTGGTATCCCAGGAACAGCTCCCTGACAAAAGCCTGCCAATGGTGGAGGCCTTTTCACACCGAAATGTCTTCTTTATTTCTTTTGTTCCTAAACCACTGAAATTAAAACGTATTTTATTTTTACAAAACCTGCCTTTCTTTTAGTAGATGGCTATAGGGTCCAGCTTTGTCTCAATGCCTGCTATTGGCAACTTTTTGTTTTTTTGAGACACAGTCTCATTCTGTCGCCTAGGTTGGAATGCAGTGGTACAATCATAGCTTACTGCAGGCTTCACTTCCCCAGTTCAAGCCAACCTCCCACCTGAGCCTCCAGAGTATGGAGTAGCTGGGACTACAAGTGCACAGGTGCACCCATCATGCCTGGCGTTTTTGCTTTTTTGTTTTTTGGAGAGACAAGGTCTTGCTATGTTTCCCAGTCTAGTCTCAAACTCCTAAGCTCAGGTGATCCTCTTGCCTCAGCCTCCCAAGGTGCTGGGATTACAGGCGTGAGTCAGTGTACCCAGCCTATTGGCAACTTTTGAATACTGTTAAGAGCCACGCTAAAACACACAGCTTTAAAAAAAAAAATAAGAAAGCTCACACAGGAACTTCGAATATGTTTGTATTCATTCTAAGTCTTTTGAAGCCCAACTCTTCTGGGGGGATCACTGATGTCCATGTAGTTCACTGGCTAAAAATGGCTCAGAGATTCATATCTCATGTGAACCTGAAATAAGGAATAAAAATCTTTTAGTCTAGCCAACACTCCATAAAGAAAAATATTTGTTTCAAACCTATAAAGCGATTGAACATATTTTATAGCCTGGAAGAATCCTTAGGGTCTCCCTAGAGCTTTATTGTTAAATAACTTTTAAATCCCAAAGCTATTGAATTCTTAGAAGTTGCAGTTTTTATTATGAATGATGTTATTACCTAGGAAATAACCACCAGAATCACATTCTGTGTAAGAATTGTATTGAATACAACACAAAAGTGTAGATTTTTCTGTATACAGACATTAAACAACATAAAATTATAACAAATTGATTATGCAAATTAAAAAAAATAAGCAAATCAAAAGACTGCTGTATAAATATTTCTAGTAACTGTATGCTGTATTACATATAGAGGGAACTCTATTTTGCCTTTTTATTAAGTTTTACAAGTGTAGCTTAATATAATCATAGTCAAATAGAAATGTAGAATTTTAATCAAGAATGATAAAATGCTCTGGAATCAAGTAATGAGTAAATCTCACAACTGTGCAATTAATTTCTTGATTTATTAGGAATGGGTTTGGAAATGTAAAATTCAGCATGACTCCTATTAATTTAACACTGATTATGAATTAGGGGCATATGAATTAATGAGGTTTAATTTTGAGTGAAACTTTATTTTTGAAAACATTTGTTTTGATTATATTAATTATTTTTTTTGGTTGCATTCAGGATGTCTCCCATAACTGAAAATGCTCACTCATGGTAATCAAAGATAATGCTCCAAGGATCATAATATCAGGGCATAGTGTTTAAAGACATGCTCAACTCATATTATTTGTGATTCTTGTGGGTTACTTTAATCCCAAGTTTGTGGTTTATTCTGGAGCTGTCTACTCCCTCCCCATAGCTGGGCAGTATAGTGTTGCAACGTGAAGATCTTGCACCCTGCAGTCAAACACACCTGGCCGGGCATGGTGGCTCATGCCTGTAATCTCAGCACTTTGGGAGGCTGAGGCAGTTGAATCACCTGAGGTCAGGAGTTCAAGACCAGACTGACCAATATGGTGAGATCCCATCTCTACTAAAAATACAAAAATTAGCTAGGTGTGGTGGTTTGCACCTGAAGTCCCAGCTACTTGGGAGGCTGAGGCAGGAAAATTGCTTGAACCCAGCAATTTTCAGGAGGCGGAGGTTGCAGTGAGCTGAGATTGCGCCACGTCACTCCAGCCTGGGTGACAGAGCAATACTGGGTCTCAAAAACAAACAAACAAAGAAACAGCAGACCTGAGTGCAAGTGCTTTTTCCATGGCTTCCTAGGACATAACCTTGGCCTGCCTTAACCTTTCAAAGGCTCATGTTTATCATCTGTAAAAAGTGTCCAACTTTATAGGATGGTGAACAGGATTGAATGAGATAAATCTAGGAAGCACTCTTTATAGTGCCTCGTATAAATGATAGCCAGTGAGATTGGCCAGGACCAGGTCTTGCTCTACTGTCCCTGGCAGTGTCCAGCACTTGTAGTTGGCTTTGAAAATATTTATTGAACAAAACAGAGTCGCCATTATATATGCTGGAGGGTTCGTGGAGGTAACAGGCAACGGAATAGTTGGTTTGGATGAGGTGATCTCACAGACCCCCTTTAGGTTTAATGCTAGATGAACCTGCGGGGTATCAGAAGAAATATATATTTAGTCTTTGCTCCAGGTTTCTGGCACAGAGCTTTTAAAACTCTTGGAATTTACTGAGTGACAGTGGTGCTAGGAACCTCTTTTGTTATTCATAAGGAGCCTCTTTCAACCATACCTGAGTTTATGTTAATGACATAATTCTTGGTGGCCCCTAGATGGGAGCTGGCTGCCATAAAGACCAAGCCTTGATTAGAAGGTTGGAACTTTCAGCCCCATTTCCCAGCCTCCACGGAGGTGGTGCATTATGACTCCACGGGGACAGAGGCTCCCTGCTAGGGACCTTTCATATCTTACCCCATGTATCTGTTCATCTGGCTGTTTATTTGTTTCCCTCTAAAAACAGTATTGGTGAGCTTAGCATTTTCCCGCGTTCTGTGAGTCATTCTCACAAATTATGGGGCCACCTAAGCACCCTGCAAATTTGTGATGAAGCCAGACAGAGCTGCCTGGGCATTCCATTTGTGACTGGTATTTGAGGTGAGGGCAGACTTTTGAGGCTGAATCCTGAGACCTGTGGAGTGTGATGCTGACTCTGGGTGCTTTGTGCCAGAATTGAATATGACTGTTGGACACCCACTTGGTATTGAAAAATCCTAGAATCTGAGAGCCTCTGAGGCTCATTTCTGCTAAGTTTTGTAACCTATCACATCTCGGCTGGGACGAGGGGGAGGTGCACGTGTGTGTGTTTCTTCTTGGGGTCTCCACAGTGTGTGTGCAATTGCATTGATGGGGGTTGTCTTTCTCTTCTGGATTGCTGCTACCAGATGGGCATTTCAGAGTGGGAAATTACTGGCCTAGATGAGCAACAATAGAGCTAACAGTCAAGAAAATAGGGAGGTTGGTTCCCATTGCCAAGGTCACCCTTGAGCTGCAAACATGAACCTGCACGTGACACCTCACATGAGCACAGGTCCCATGCTTAGTACGATAGATTTTTCAGATAGGTGCAAAACACTGCCCAATCCAGAATGAAAATGTCCCGCTCAGTCACTAGGATTTTCTCATTCACTGTGAATCCTTTTTGGTGATGGACAAGGTGCAGTAAATATATGAATAAACACACAAATAAATAGATCTCATCTTCATGTTAATATCGCTAGGATGAGTCTTGTTCTAAGGAGTTTCCATGCTCTCAGAAATCATGTGTCTACCCTCATGATTCATATTTTCCATTTTGAAATGTTTTCCCACAAGCCACTTTCTTTCAGGTTCTGGGCCTATGAAGCAAAATTAATTTACTTGCCTCTTTTCTGGGGTGTCAGCTCAGCCCTGTTCAGTTGGATGCTAGAGGACAGGTGTTATAATGCTCCATCAGAACTAAAAATATTTTCCAGTTGTAAATTGCTTTTTGTTTATTTAATTGTGTCTTTCACAGACTATATATTCAGTATATGCCTCTGGAGTCTTCTGTACGTTAACAATTCAAAAACCACTGACCTATAATCATATTAAAACTCGCATTTTGTCTCCAGTTTACCCATAACAGGATCCTCATACAGGAGCCGGGCAGAAGTCTTGTAAATAGCCGGTCTTGCATCTAAAACACTAGTGCTTTGTGGAGTAGCTAGGGCTTGCAAATTCAAATTGTGAGCCAATTTATTATTATAAATACTGTCATTATCATACAATTACAGAACATTCCAAATTTTATTAATCTAGGTAGTCATCTCCCGATCATTTTATTTTTTCTTTCTTTCGGTCAGGATTACAGACCTTTACAACAGGTAAAAATGAAAGTAGTTCCTAGTGAAAAAAAGGGTGGCCCAGCTCGGTGGCTCATGCCTGTAATCTCAGCACATTGGGAAGCCAAGGTAGGCAGATCCGGAGGTCGGGAGTTTGAAACCACCTTGGCCAACATGGTAAAACCCCATGTTTTTAGTCTCTACTAAAAAATACAAAAATTAGCTGGGTGTGGTGGCACACCTCTGTAATCCCAGCTGCTCAGGAGGTTGAGGCAGGAGAATCACTTGAACCTGGGAGACAGAGTTTGCAGTGAGCCGAGATTGTTCCACTGCACTCCAGCCTAGGCTACAGAGCAAGACTTGTCTTGAAAAAAAAAAAAAAAAAAAAAAAAAAGGGAGTGCGGGAGGCCTTCCAGGTTGTTTGCACATGATGAATGAATTCTGGATGTCTCAGTGATTCAGAATCAGAGGCCATTCCCACAGTAACCTGAGAGATTGGAATACATCACTTAAGCAGCTTGTCCCCTCAAAAAGCAGTTTAAGCTTGGGACATTTGAAGTGTTAGCCGAAATCTGTTTCTCTGGCTAAACTTCGTCCTTTATCTTCCAGATGAGTCCCTTAGCCTGCTCTGAGTAGAAAATTCGGATTATTTGTTTAAACCAACAATGACTCTGAATGTCTGCCAGGTTTTGATTAACCAGACAAGTTATTATGTCTGTCCTGTTAATGATGGCATGATCTAAATTCCATGATTCAGTTTTATTGGGAGTTATGAGAAAAAAAAAAAAAAGGAGACAAGTTTAAAGCTGCAGGTGCACATAGCCATTCATCCAGCAAATCTCTGTGTGGGGTGGTTGTTTAGACTTTTCAACAATAATTAAGGTTGATTTTTGCACAGTTATTTGGCTTACCATGGGGTTAAGCCAATTCCGTCGTTATGACTGCTAAGAGAATAGACTATTCTGTTATATTTACTTTGGCCATGTTAGGACAAATGAGGCTATATTTTAAGGAAATGTAACTGCTAATTAAGTGGGATGATCTCAGTGGATATAAAAGGGATACAGAGTTATTTATTTTTCCCTTCATGACTTTGTCTGATCTCTGTTCCCTGACCCATGACACCATCTTAGGCAGGTCTCATTGCTTTTGAATGGCTCTCAGTTGTAAGAATAATCAGAGGTAGCTGTGATTCACTTTCAGGAACTAAAATGTCTCCTTGAGTCCAAATCAAAACTTCCGTCTCTCCTTCCACCCAGAGCTTCTTCCCTCCCCACCTCTGGCCTCACCTTGGCTCAGAGACACAGCGGGAAAGGCCAGTTCCTTCACTCTTCTTCCTCTTTCCTTGTCCTTCCTTGTCTTCTTGAAGATACCCCCTCTGGCCTTTGTGAGGGACTCTCTCGGGACCTCCCATTTCAGGCTCAGGGCAGGAGGAGGAAGCTCCTGAATTGCTGCTTGATAACTTTCTCCAGTTGTTCTTTCTCATTTCTGGCCTTTCTTAAATAAGCTGAAGGTGAGCTTCAGGAATTTTTCTCCAGTTGTTCTCAGCACTGGGGCTGTACTCAAAATATATAACAAGAAAGGTCTCATTAAACATCTTTTTACAGATGCATATATCATAGCACAGATATATGCCAGTGTAGAAACTTCTCTTTATATGATCAAAAGCTTGTCTCTTTAGAGACGAACATTAGTCCTAGAAGTTCTTAAGTTTACCAGGGAAGGGACTCTACTCTACTGAGTAAAAAGAATAGCCAATATGGAGCTTGGGAAACTGATGCTTTTCTATTTGGGGCCTAGATGATCTGTGTGTCTTGTTAGAGTATGTCTGTCATGCACACGATGAGATGATGCTGGTGTCCACATTGACACAGTGGTTCTCATTTGCCGGAGATAGAATTGGTACCATCTATATCCTCTTGGTACCACCTCCCGGGGAGAAGGTGGGTGGTCTGAATAATGTGGAGAGAAATTTTGAGCTTTGTGCTAATTTAATTTGTTTATATTTTCATTTAACTACTCTGTTGGGAACATTAAATCAATGTGGATGATTTTTTGAAGAATGTAGTCTAGAAAATTCAATTATTTAGTGCCTGGAAGGGTTTTGAAGATTAGAATGCTGTGTAAAAATGTGTAAATATTTATTATTACAATTAAATACATGTTTACTCCACGCAATTAAATTGTATTGTCAAAATGGTTTGCATAACTCAAAACACATTTTGTGTTATTTTTGTTTTACCTTTTCCTAATGCATCAGGCAGAATTAGAAATTGCTTTCCTCTGTTGCTCCCATAGCTGCTTCTTTATGCTTTCATTTTAGTTAGATTCAATTTCATTGTATTTCATTTCAAATAACACTTACTAAGTGTAAACTGTGCTCTAGGTACTCTGCTAGGCCTTGAAGAACAAAAAGTTGAATTATACCCTCCAACAAGCATCGTGTGTGTGTGTGTGTGTGTGTGTGTGTGTGTGAACTTTAATGCAGTTAGTTCCACTGTAGGAACAAAATTCAAGGGAGGCAGAGGAGAGGAGACATGTACCTTGTTCCTGGTGCTGAAGAGTTTAAAGGTAAATAATTTTGGTTACATTTAATTAACTATGGAAGCTTTCAGCAAAGCTCCTCCTTTCCTTTATGGAAGGATTCAAATCTTTGTGGACAGGTGGAGAAAGTTCTCCTCCTCTCCACCCCTAAAGAAGAAGCACAAGAGAAAACTATGGTAGCAAAATTTTCCTTTCACTAGTTTTGCCCTTGAACTTGATGAACACACTTCTGCAAATTGGAAATATTTCTGAAGTTTCCACACTGTTCAAATTTCCAGTAAGTGTGCCAGTGGTGATGGCAGACTTCTTCCTGGAGTCAAGAAGTTTTCTACACTTGCTCATAACTCTGGCTTGTTTACTGAGGAATTAATCCTGAATATTAAACAGTTGGTATTTGAGAAAAAATATCATTGGTAAGGAACAGCATTTATAAGTGTGAAGTCACTGCAAATGTAAGAGTTAGAAAGTCAGGATTTGGACTGGGTGTGGTGGCTCGTGCCTGTAATCCCAGCACTTTGGGAGTCTGAGGCAGGTGGATTACCTGAGGTCAGGAGTTCGAGACCAGCCTGGCCAACATGATGAAACCCTGTCTCTACTAAAAATACAAAAATTAGCTGGGCGTGGTCACGGGTGCCTGTAATCCCAGCTACTTGAGGGGCTGAGGCAGGAAAATCGCTTGAACCTTGGAGGCTGAATTTGCAGTGAGCCGAGATCATGCCACTGCATGCTAGTCTGGGCAACAAGAATGAAACTCAGTCTCAAAAAAAAAAAAAAAAAAAGTCAAGATTTGGACCTAGATTCTTAAGAGGATTAGCAGAGATTTTAAAGGGGAAGGACATTAAATAGACTAAGCAAAAAATATATATATAAAAGTTAAAATACAAAAAGGAAGGATGATAATTACAAACCATTTGTCTTTGTTTAAAAAGCAAGATAGAAGTCACCCACATTAAACATATTTACTGTTGAAATTTTGGATCTGAAGAGGATAAGAAAAACATTTTTCTGCTTCTTGTCTATAAACATGTTTCATAGCCTATTAAACGCTCCTTAGAAGCAAAAACCTTTTCAAACCATTTTGGTCAGGCAACAAGTTTGATGGAATATGGGGTTAACTGAGTGTAAAAGATCAATAAAATAAATAAATGGCGAAAGATATGNGAAAGTGAAGAGAAAAATTACAGAATAAATGGAGTAATTTCTATTTCTCACATGCCCTAAAACAAATTATAGAAGATATAATTTTTGTTTGTTTCGAGATAAGAGTCTCACTCTGTTGCCCAGGCTGGAGTGCAGTGGCACCATCTCGGCTCACTCCAGCCTCCCCCTCCCGGGTTTGAGTGATTCTCCTGCCTCAGCTTCCCGAGTAGCTGGGATTACAGGCATGCACCACTATGCCCAGCCAATATTTTATACTTTTAGTAGAGACAAGGTTTCACCACGTTGGCCAGGCTGGTCTCAAACTCCTGACCCCAAGTGATCCTCCTGCCTCAGCCTCCCAAAGTGCTGGGATTACAGGTGTGAGCCACCGCGCCCGGCAAAGATATAAATTTTTATTCCTTGAGCATTCAAAAAAAATCTACTAGCAAAATGATCTGGTTTCAGATTCTTTTTTGGGGAGTAGTTATTTGATTATTTTTTCAGTTTATTTTATTGTTACCGTGGTAGCATAGTTTACTATTTCTGGTTTCAGTTTTGGAAATTTGTATTTCTCAGGTACTATCCAGATTCTGGAATGTATTAGCATAGGATTGAACATGGTGCAATAATTGCATATGCAAGCTTATACTAATCTATTTAGATAAACTCCCTTCATATGCATTGTTGCATACTCTACCATTTCTGAGTATTATTACTATTGTCTTCATTTAATTCTACAGATATGGTTTATTTTGCTTATTTTTCTTAAGTATAAAGCTCTTGACTTTGTTGGCCAGTTCCTAATATTATTATTTTGGGATTTTTACCTTTATTATTTTCTTTTTTCTCTTTATTTTAGGTATATATGATGTTTTTATAGCTTCTAGAGTTCAGTAATTAGTTTTTCTTTTTTCAACCTTTCTTGAATTACAGTAAAAGCTTTTAAAACTTTGAATTTGTTTCTGGGTACAATTTTGGGCAAATTCCTTTTTTTAATATATGTAGTTCTGCCGGGCGCGGTGGCTCAAGCCT
>NW_016107370.1:4927661-4935630 GCF_001604975.1 Cebus imitator | reverse complement strand
ATGTAGTTCTAATTTATGTTTCTTCTAAATAGTACGCATTTTTATAGCAGCACAGTAGGATGTATATTAAACATACATATACAAATATACACATGTTTGTGTATCTATATCATAAATCTCCAATGGACATTTATAAGCATATATATCTTTTAAATGTTAGATTCAGGGGGTACATGTGTGGGTTTATTACATGTACGTATTGCATGATGCTGAGGTTTGGGTTTCGATTGAACCCATCACCCAAATAGTGAACATGGTACCCAATAGGTAGTTTTTTCCCTCCCCTTGTAAATCTATATTCTTATTTATTTATTTATTTTGAGGAGTTTTGCTCTTGTTGCCCAGGCTGTAGTGCAATGGTGTGATCTTGGCTCAATGCAATCTCCACCTCCCGGGTTCAGCCTGTCTCAGCCTCCTGAATAGCTGGGATTACAGGCACCCAGGCACCACACCTGGCTAATTTTTTGTATTTGTAGTAGAGATAGGGTTTCACCATGTTGGCCAGGCTGGTCTCGAACTCCTGACCTCAGGTGATCCACCTGCCTCAGCCTCCCAAAGTGTTGAGATTACAGGCATGAGCCAACGCACCCAGCCGTAAATGTGTATTCTTAAATGAATACAGACAGGTATTAAGTCAACTTCACTAAATATACTGATCAAATATTCCTAGACTTCTTTCATAACTTTACAGTATTGCCCTTCTTCTCAGCATATAAACACATTTGACCTAGAAACTCTTCTCTCAATGCTGGTACTTCTTTGAGGCAGTGCTGGCTCTCCCCTTGCCTGCACTGTATTTAGAAGTATTGGCCACACCTTCACATACCAGGACCTCATTACCTGCTCCCTCCTTACTTTCTTAAAATTCAAACCTTTAAGCATTCACTGAGAATTTACTTGAGGTAGGCAGCAAAGGGGAGATGAGACCTATGATTTGAAAGAGCTTGCACTGGGTTTGAATTCCAAGGCTCACATCAAGGTCCTCTGACTTTACTTGGTAGGAGACAGCCTTATTCCAAAGCTAGTTAGGAAGAACGGAGAACAAAGGCAAAACAGCGGCTTCTCTAAGCAGTGGCTTAATTATGCTTTCCTCTTCTTACCCTTTTCTAACCCAGAGGTTAAGGGTGGGGAGATGAAAGGGCAGGCTGACAGGTTTCAGCAAGTCCGGCTTCTAGGTCAGAAGCATGGTGAGCAGGACCAGTCTCCATGAATCTGGAAGGTGGGTGCAATGACTAAGCTGCTGAGAGCTTTTGTCTCTTTAGCAAGGGGGTCAATGGGACCCAGAAAAGGATATCCAGAGGTTTGGCTGATGATTTGTAGCTGTCAGGTCTTCCACTCAGAGTGGGGGTCCTATTTCCTGTTTTTCTACTTATAGGGACTCACTATACTTTTTAATGTACTCTGGGACCTCCACTGTAATAGATTTTTTTTCTTTTTTGAGACAGAGCTTGCTGTGCCTCCCAGGCTGGAGTGCAGTGGTGCCATCTTGGCTCACTGCAACCTCCACCTCCCAGGTTTAAGCAATTCTCCTGCCTCAGCCTCCCGAGTAGCTGGAATTACAGGCAAGTGCTACCACACTTGGCTAATTTTGTATTTTTAGTAGAGACGGGGTTTCACCATGTTGATCAGGCTGGTCTCGAACTCCTGACCTCGGGATCCTCATGATCTCAGCCTCCCAAAGTGCTGGGATTACAGGCATGAGCCACCACTCCCAGCCCAGATGATTCTTATCTAATGTTACAGATCATGTTTTTCTCATTCCTTGTGTGACCCCAAAAATTTTAAGCCACTGCACAACTCTGCTATATATAATCCAAAGAGTTTTCTAATTTAAAATCAGCAAACACAACAATCTGTATATACAACATTTATTTATCCTGCCCTCCTGAAGCAGAGATGGATTATTATAGAATGTTGTGGCTAGAAAAAGTGGCATCCCCTCTGACCCCCACTCAGACACCTAACCTTTCCAGTGTTTGGGGTTCAGGGCTCCTTCTCCATCCAGGTTCCACTGCTCTTGCCTCTCACCGGCCAGCCAGGGCAGCACCTGCACTAGCCGTGCAGGACTTCTTGTGGGCTCTAGATCACAGGACTATGTATTTGCATATTCTTTTCTTTCTGACATGCCTTTGGAGCCTGTTTTCACCTACATCTGACAAGCTTCTGCTTGGTCTGCAAGACCCAGCTCCAAAGAACCTCCTATAGGAGTCAGGCCTCTGTTGAATACCATTGACAGTCATTGATCTCAAAGTAGCTTTTAGCAAATAAAAATAACTAAATGCAGAGGTGCTGTGGCTTCAGAAAATCCCAGCGCTGGTGAGGTCATCAGGACAGGCTTCTTCTCCATCTGTACTTCCCTCCATGTGAATGTCAGTCTCTCCAGGTCATGGTAAGGATGCTTGCTGGCAGCTCCAGCAGGCTCGCAGGTCCCGTCTCAGAAGAAGAGAGGAACTCTTCCATGAGTTCCACAAGGAGTCTCTGGGGAATGGTTCGCATTGGTCTAGCCTGTGTCATGTACCCATCCTTGAACCAATTTCTATGGCAGAGAGACACTGTGTCCAGGGCATATGAGTAATTGGAAGGGCTCCTTATATAAAAAGAGTCGCTGTATTACCCAAAGACAGGGTAAAGGGTGCTGAGTATGCAGAAACAACAAAGGTAAAACTTCTGCACAAAACCTTTCCTGACTCCCTTATGTTTAGCTGCTTATAGCTCTGTTCTCCCATTGTGCCTTCTTATTTCTCTCTTACAGCACTTGCTGCATTGTATCGCAATACTTACTTACTTGTCTTTGCTATCTGTAGAATTAAGTGAAGGTTCCCTCTCTTATTTCTATCTATCACAATGCACATGAGAGGTGTTTCATAAAGGCTCACCAAATAAGCCTTGTTTTGAATTAAAGGACAAGAGTTTGAATGTAGGGGAGATTATGGCGAGCGGATGTGGTGGTTTTAAATACAGATACTGCTCGACTTTAAGGGGGTTATGTCCCAGTAAATCCACTTTAAGGCTGGGCATGGTGGCTCACGCCTGTAATCCCAGCACTTTGGGAGGCCGAGGTGGGAGGATCATGAGGTCAAGAGATCGAGACCCTCCTGGCCAACATAGTGAAACCTTGTCTCTACTAAAAATACAAAAATTAGCTGGGCGTGGAGGCACATGCCTGTAGTTGCAGCTACTTGAGAAGCTGAGCCAGGAGAATCACTTGAACCCCTGAGGTGGAGGTTGCAGTAAGCCAAGATCGTGCCACTGCACTCCAGCCTGGTGACAGAGTGAGACTCCATCTCAAAAAAAAAAAAAAAAGAAAAAAAATTCCACTTCAAGTTGAAAATATCATAAGTCAAAAATGCATTTAATACCCCATAAACTCTTTGTGAGGTCAAAAAAAAAATCATAAATGGAACAATCATAAATTGGGGACCATTTATATGTCCACAAATTCTTTAACACTCTTCCCTTCCAAAGCTGGAGCCAATTCCCTTTTTCTTGAAGGTGGGCTGCACTTAGTGACACACTTGTAACAAATAGAATAAAAAGGAAATATTGACGTGCAACTTTGGAGACTCACTCATACAAGACAAATGACTTCCTGCTCGCTCGCTCTCTCTCTCTCTCTCTCTCTCTCATCAGATGCTCAGGGGGAAACCAGCTGCCATGCTGTGAGGATACTCAGGCAACCCTGTGGAGGGGCTCATGTGGCAAAGAGCTGAAGTCTTCTGCTCAGGCCAGTGAGGAGCAGTGGCATCCTGCCAGCAGCCATGTGAGTGAACCATCTTGAGAGCAGGTCATCCAGTCCCAGTCAAACCCTTAGAGGAGGGCGTTCTTGAATAACACCTAAGCAACCTCATGAAAGACCCTGAGCCAGAACCGCCTAGCTAAGCCAATCCCTGCTTCCTAACCCCCAGGAACTGTGAGAGATGATAAATGTTTGATTTTTTTAGCTGGTAAATTTGGGGGCAACTTGTTATGCAGCAATAGCTAACTGTTGCAGTGCATAAGAGCTTCACAGAGAAGTGCAATGAGGGTTAAAGAAGGGAGAGGTGATATTCACATGGGAGGAGAGACAGCAGAAAACTCTCCAAATGAGAGAGGGGCATTGGAGAGGGATCTTTCAGAGGACTGACCCCACATGTGCATATGGAGAAGAGAAGAAACATTTCGGGAAAAAAAATAAGGAGATGGAAAAGTGAAGGTCATATTCAGGGCCTAGGGACAGTCTCAGAGATTTACCTCAATGGTGCAAGTAAGAAACCAGTGGGAGAGGATTAGGAAAGGTGATGGTACTGAAAAGTAAAGCACCTTTTGTGCATCCTCTTTGTCAGCTATCCAAACCCCAAAGGATAGCTGTTCTCTACTGTTTGGTCCTTGAACCTCTTCTTCATTACTGAGTTGCTTGTTGATCTCATCCACATCTAAGATGTTAATCAACTTCTACTGAATTGTTTAAGATGCAATCCAGTGATTCAGTCTCACACCTGCAATGGTTTGCTGGTCTTCTGCACCTGGATATGCTACCAGCAACTCAAATACCTTGTCTCTTAAATCCATCTTCCCTTCCAGCCATCCTGACTTCCATCTCAAGAACAGCCCTGCTGTGGTCAACATGACTCAGGTTGTTTCCCCATGGGCTATGAATCCGGGTATAGATGTGGAAATCCAAGAGCCAAACAATCTCATGGAATGTTTCCAAGGGCAGAATTTAGCACCACAGGATAGAAGCCTGTAGAACGCTTCACAAGAAGCGTTGTCCATATCACTACCTTTAGAGTTTGCCACCTCCAGACCCCACCGAAGAACACACATTTGTCACACGCATATCCACGCTGTTTACCATCTATGGGGTGGATGACTGTTTTTGATCACATTGAAAGCAGCAATTTTCCTGTCATTCTAATCCTGAATGCAGCTGCTCCCAGGTGTATGTGTATTCATCCTGGTATGGTTAAAGATGAGGTTAAAGAGGTAGTTAGTCCCTGAGGCTAAAAGCCTCATTGCCTTGGCATCTCTCTGCAGTTCAATGTCAAGTCTCATCAATTCTGCCTTCCCAGGGCCTCTGGCTTTCAGGCCCTGTCTTACAGCCAGGCTGTGCCACAGCCCACAGGTTCTCCACCTGGCCACTGTTGAGAGTCCCGGGGAGTTTTGCAAAACTCCCTTGCCTGGGTTTCATCCAAGACCAATTAAATCAGAGTATCTGGGGGTGGCGTCTAGACATCTCACTGTTTGAAAGTTCATCTAGCAACTGGAATGTGTGGTCAGGGTGGAGGAGAAAAAGACTTGCCTATGCAGACCTGACCTGGCTGTGCTCTTTAATTACTCCCACCTGGGAAATCATTTGCACTTTCCGAGAATCAATTTGCAATTCTATAAAATGCAATAATACTTTCCAAGCAGGATTACTGAAGGAGCAAATGAAACAACGGTGAGAAAAGACGTGATAAATGTAAAGAAGTGGGTACTATTATTGTGATGATCACAGTTACTGCTACCCAGTCTAATTCTAGTTTAATCACCTCCATGGGAACTGGGGAAATGGCTTTCTAGCTGCATGCTTTGCCTCCAGTAGCTGCTCTCCAGCTCATCCTTCATCCCAGGGTCAGGTCAGCTTTTCCACATCATCTTTTTGCTCAAAAACAATCCTCCTTTTTCATTTCTACCAAACTAAGTCCACAACTCTACGCCTCCTTAAGCTGAAACCCAAAGAACTTTTCTAACCTTATTTTACATTACCTAAACATGGTCCATGTATGCCTAACCATCACCGCCCAGCTAGCCAGCTAGCCCACCAGGGTTTGAGTTCCTATTATATGACAGCATTGTGCTAGGAATGTGGGAAAATGCAAAGATGAACCAGAGGCACATCAACCAGAAGCTGACCATCAGAAGCTCATAGAAATGATCAATTTTAGATCCATACAATCCCTGAAGTCATCTTTAATTTCCCCATCTCTCTGCTTCTATATTCTCTAACACAAAGCTGTACCCAATGCTCACTAGTTCTTGAATAGTTCTTGAAAATGCTTAGATGAATAGACACAATGTTCAGTGACTAAATGAAAGAATAACGTGTCTAGTCTCCAGATTACAATAGTTGGCTGACCTGGCTCCATGGGCATGTGACCTGTCCAATCATACAAGGTCCCACACTCAGAAGGGTCCAACATGTGGTTTAATGCCCTGCTGTCATCATCTTGAAATTCTTAATAACTTGTGGGCAAGGACCCTACATTTCTATTTTGTATTGGGCCCTACACAATGATAGTGAGTGATAATGTTTGATTATTCATCAATTTTATTTTTATTGTTTTAAAAAGGATTTAAGGCAGTATTAAAAACGGCTAAAATGAAGGGAGATAAAATGAAATTTATAAGTAGCTTTTTAATGAGGCAATAGGAAGTTAAGAAGGAGTGGGGACTGAGTTCATTCCCTTGGAAAGCATGTCAGGATGGCCAATTCACCTGCTAGAAATTGCCCGTGGCAATCCCACCTCCCTTGGTGAGAAGGGAGGAATGATCAGTTATAAGATGTGCATTAAACAGGATCAGTGGCTAAGGAAGAAGCACCCTTGACAGGAGACCAGAGGGAAATTTCTCTCATCAGTCTTCATAATTGGGATATGCTAAAATACTCTTTATGGACAACATGGCTGGCAACGTCCATACCTCGAACTCAGCAACAAGTGGCACAGGGCCAGTTCTTTTGATGTTCTTCACACCAGCAGCAACACACAATTTAGTAAAATTGCTTAGCATAGATTTGCCATGGCAGGGTCTCAGCACATATGTGCCCACTGAGTGAATGAATCAATAAATATGATGGGGTTATACAAAGCAAAGTAGGTGTCTGTCTCTGGTGGTCTGACTTAATTCAGAGATAGGTTTTAGAGTATTGAAGAACAAATGGGCTACATGTTCTTTAGAGAACCCTCCAAAGAGAAATGCTGCTTCTCTTTTGTGTTTCAAAAGATGCTGTCAACAGAGTAAAAATGCACCCTGCAGAATGGGAGAAAATATTTGCAAATCACGTATCATATCTGATAAGGAATAGTAATCCAGAATGTGTAAAGAATGACTAAAACTCAACATCACAACAACAACAACAAAAAAAAACAGTTCAAAATGTGCAAGGGACTTGAGTAGACATTTCCCCAGAAAATACAAAAATGGCCAGTAAACACATGAAAAGATGCTGAACATCACTAATCATTAGAGAAGCGCAAGTCAAAGCCACTGTAAGACACCATGCTGCATCCATTAGGATGGCCATTCAAAAAAAAAAAAAAACCAAAACGAACAAGTGTTGGCAAGGATGTAGAGACATTGGGACCCTTGTGCACGGTCGGTGGGAATGTAAAATGGCATTGCTGCCATGGAAAACAGTAGGAAGCTTCCTAAAAAATTTAAAAGTAAAACTCCCATGTGATCTGGCAATTCCACTTCTGGGTATATACTCGAAAGAATTGAAAGCAGGAAGCCAACTAGGTATTTGTACACCCAGGTTTGTAGCAGCATTATTTGCAATAGCTGAAAGGTAGAAACAAGCCAAATGTCCATTGACAGATGAACAGATAAACAAAATGCGATATATGCATACCATGGACTATATGCCTTAAAAAGAAGGGAATTTTCATATATGCTACAGTATGAATGAATCTTGAAAGCATTAGAAGAAATGAACCACACATAAAAGAAAAATATTGTTATGAGTCCACTTATATGAGGTACCTAGAGAAGTCAAATTCATAGAGACGGAAGGGGAAATGGTGGTTGCCAGGGGTTGAAGGAGGCAAATACGGAGTTATTGTTTAATGAATACTGAGTTCCAGCTTGGGATGTTGAAAAAGCTTTAGTGGCCAGGTGCAGTGGCTCACACCTGTAATCCCAGCACTTTGAGAGGCTGAGGCAGGTGGATCACCTGAGGTCAGGAGTTTGAGACCAGCCTGGCCAACATGGCAAAATCCTGTCTCTACTA
>NW_016107370.1:4925853-4927466 GCF_001604975.1 Cebus imitator | reverse complement strand
AAAAAAAGAAAGAAAAAGTTCTGGAAATGAATGATGATGATGATTGCATGACAACGTAGATATACTTAATGCCACTGAACTGACAGTTAAAAATAGTTACAAAGGTAAATTATATTTTTTTAACCAGCTTAAAAACACACACAAAATGTTTTTCTCTCTCTTGCGCCTTTGAAACTCTGTATAGCAGTGAATCTGAGGTTATTTATTTCTAATAATATGATGTCTGAAAACTTACTGTGGAAAATCAAAGCATATTGGTAGAAAGGGCATATTCAGATGATTTCAGCAGCAAATAGCACACAGCAACACAAAATGGCTTAAACAATAAAGAATTTATTGTCTCGCAAAATGAAAAATGTGGAGGGGGAGCACCTGTAGGGTTGGTGACCTCAGGCAAAGTGATGTCATTTGTGCTGTTTCCTCTTCTCCCCGTAGAATGTTCTCTTTGAGGAACCTCTGCTCTTTGCTACGAAGTGGCTGCTGTCATCCTACCATCGTATGCGGATCCGGTAACATCCAGCAGCAGAGCTGCCACTTTGCGCATCTCTTTTTGATCGTAAGGAATCCTTCTAGAAGCCTTCCAGCCAACTTCCTCTCATTTCTCATTGTCCAATACTGGTCATATCCCCACGTAAACCAATCGAGAGCACGAGAAATGGTACCACCCCAGGTTACCGCATAACTATCTAGGATCATCTAAGGCACTTGGGTTGGTGAGGATACTGGAACAGAAAAAGGGATCTGCCATGTGGGGGAAGAGCAATATAGGCAACCAACAGGTCACAGACAAGCCTTGAAGCCAAGCCTTGAGGTTCAATCCTGAGTGACTTACACTAATCTCTGAGCCTCCATTTCCACAGCTGTGAACTGAGGATAACAATACCCCCTCCCCGCTAATTAGGTGGCCTGGGAGGATTGAGAGAATGTTTGCAAAGCACCTCATATAGTGATTTATACACATTACCGTACTGAATACATCTCATTGCTGACATACACAATAATGCTTCATGATCATAGCCATCATTACTATTTTTCTTCTCTCAAAAGGGAGGAGGCACAATTGCTTGGTTATCTTCTTAGTTTATCCATGGAGATAAACCCTCAGAAAATAAATGGCATCTAGATAAGGACCCACTGCAGGTTGTAGAATCTAATTCTGTGTGAACAAGAGTCCTAGGACATATGTGCTTGTAGGGCTGCCATTATAAAATGCCACAGACTAGGTAAACAGCAGAAACCTATTGTCTCACAGTTCTGGAGGCCAGAAGCCTGAAATCAAGGTGTCAGGAGGATCAGTTTCTTCTGAGGGCTGTGAGGGAGCGATCTGTTCCAGGCCTGCCTCCTTGGCTTATAGACGGCGTCTGCTCCCTGTCTTCACATCGTCTACCCTCTGTATTTGTCTATGCCCATAATTTCCTCTACCTTTTTATTTATTTATTTATTTTGAGACAGAGTCTCACTCCCTCACCCAGGCTACAGTGCAGTGGCATGATCTTGGCTTACTGCAACCTCTGCCTCCCGGGTTCAAGTGACTCTGCTGCCTCAGCCTCCCAAATAGCTGGGATTATAGGCACATACCACCACGCCTGGCTAATTTTTATATTTTTAGTAGA
>NW_016107370.1:4921815-4923713 GCF_001604975.1 Cebus imitator | reverse complement strand
GCTCACCGCAACCTCCGCCTCCCGGGTTCAGGCAATTCTCCTGTCTCAGCCTCCTGAGTCGCCAGGATTACAGGCACGCGCCACCATGCCCAACTAATGTTTTGTATTTTTAGTAGAGACGGGGTTTCACGATGTTGACCAGGTTGGTCTCGATCTCTTGACCTCGTGATCCACCCATCTCGGCCTCCCAAAGTGCTGGGGTTACAGGCTTTAGCCACCGCGCCCGGCCTGTGATGAAGTCTTACTTGGCATTTCCCTGTGCTGACCTCGGCAAGGGTCTGACCTGGGTGCTGTGCAGAGGCTGCCACTTCTCCACTTGACCACTAGAGGGTGGACTGACTTGATCCCCTATATCCAGGTGCAATAGAAACAGATGCTTGCATTCCTTGGGTTTGAATGATGAGGGGAGGCAGTGGCTGAGAGCAGACATAATGGGGGGGAAGAACTGTGTGAGGCTAGGTCTGGGGCAGGTACAGGGGTGCCAGGTCCACTTGGATGAGGTGCAGGTGCATTACAGGAGAATAGATCCTGGAGACACTGGAGCCAGATTCTGTGGATCAGGAGAGGGCAAGACATTGGAATCAGACTTGGGGGTCTCAAAAAACAGTGGTGGGACCTCCTGGTTCCTTTGTCCCTTTTCTCCTTTCTCAAAGTGGCACCATTCTGTAATCCGACAGCTGGAGCAGCAGGTTTAGTGACCAGGTGAGGGGAGGGGCCAAGCGGATGCCAGGAACTGACAGCCAATGAAAAGGAAAGATAAGGATGACAGTTGGAACCGTGTGGGTGACAGAAGGTCACCTGGAGGGAAGGTGAATAGGACAGAGGGCGGAGGTGGCAGACAGTGGGGTAAGAGGGGAGCTACACATTCCAACCCTTCCCTGGCTGATCACATGGGTTCACTCCAACCCATTAGGGAGGGCGAACGCTCTCTTGTGTTGATTGTACAAGGCATGGAGTTCAGTGTATGATGAATTCTCCTCTATTATACTTATAGCAAAGACACCAGCAATTTGCTAGTGGATGTGAGGATCTTACTCAACCACAAACTGCACAAACATAAGAACACAGCAGATACCTGCTGTTTAGGAGTGTGTCCAGATGATTTTGGCATTATAGTCTGAGCCGATGTTTAGCCAGGACATACACCATAAAGGCCACACTGATTGTGTAGAGTCACTACCCCAAATGACAGGTGGAGGCCTATGCCTGCGGGTTGCTAAACATGTTGCATGGTGACCGGCCATCGCTCTTGACTATGGTCACGTCATTCTAGCCAACTGTTTTAGAATCTATATTGTGCATATTGAAGATGAGGTTAAAAAAATAGAGAGGCCGTGTGCGCTGGCTCATGCCTGTAATCCCAGCACTTTGGGAGGCCAAGGCGGGTGGATGGCCTGAGATCAGGAGTTGGAGACCAGCCTGGTCAACAGAGTGAAACCCCCATCTCTACTACAAAACATTAGCTGGGCCTGGTGGCAGGCCTCTGCAATCCTAGCTACTTGGGAGACTGAGGCAGGAGACTGAGGCAGGAGAATCGCTTGAACCTGGGAGGCAGAGGTTTCAGTGAACTGGGATTGTGCCATTGCACTCCAGCCTGGGTAACCAGAGTGAAACTCCGTCTCAAAAAATTAGAGAGGCTGGGTGTGGTGACTCATGCCTGTAATCCTAGCACTTTGGGAGGCTGAGGCAGTGGATCACTTGCAGTTAGGAGTTGGAGACCAGCCTGGCCAACTGTTGAAATACTGTCTCTACTAAAAATACAAAAATTAGGCAGGCATCATGGCACATGCCTGTAATCCCAGCTACTTGGGAGGCTGAGGCAGGAGAATCACTTGAACCCAGGAAGCCGAGATTGTGCCACTGCACTCCAGCCTGGGCGACAGAGGGAGACTCTGTCT
>NW_016107370.1:4906110-4921460 GCF_001604975.1 Cebus imitator | reverse complement strand
TTTTTTTTGAGATGGAGTCTTGCTCTGTTGCCTAGGCTGAAGTACAATGGTGCAGTCTCAGCTCACTGCCTCCCAGGTTCCAGTGATTCTCCTGCCTCAGTCTCCCTGGTAGCTGGGATTACAGGCATATGCCACCATGCCTGGCTAATGTTTGTATTTTTAGTAGAGACAGAGTTTCACCATGTTGGCCAGGCTGGTCTTGAACTCCTGACTTCAGGTGATCCATTTGTCTTGGACTCCCAAAGTGAGAGGACCACAGGCATGCGCCACCATGCCTGGGCTAACTTTAAGACTTCTTAGATTTTTTAAGATTATATATACTTTAAGGTGGCTAGTATCACATAAGGAAAAAGTAAATTTGCAGATGAATTTGGTTTAAACATCTATTAGACATCTATTAGGAAGGATGATAATGTGTTCAGTTAAAGATGACTCTGGTTTATCATTGACAGCTTGTGAAAGTTGTCTAAACATGGGGTCCCACTTTAATGCTTTCAAACAATTTATTGAGGTATAATTTACATACCATAAAATCCACTTGTGTTAAGAGTTCAATGACTTTTAGTAGATTTACTGACGTGCAACTATCACCCTAATTCAGATTCAAGGTGCAATTTTAACATATAAAATTCAAGCATGTTGAATAGAAAAGTCATTGTCCATAATTGAGCTGGATTAGGATCTGTAGGGAGACCAACCACGGCACAGGGTTTTCTTGTTTCCTCGTCTCAATTCCTCCCTCTTCCTGCCTTCTTGCCCCCCTGTCCACTTCCTTCTCTTAGCGTGTTAGGTGCTCAGGATACAAGTTGAAAGATGATCTCTGCCCTCCCAGATCAGGAAGACAGTAATGAAAAGCGACTGAAGAGATCATCACATTCTTTTGTGAAAGTGTCATCCGCGACAGAAGGGCTGCCCTGGGTACTATGGAATGACATTAATCTCAGCTCCATGCCAGGTTCTCGGAGATTTAAGGGCTCAGCTCAATAAACATTTATTGGGCACCTGTGCTCCATGTACAGGTACAAAGATGAAGAACTCATCCCAGCCCCAATGTAAGCAGCTCTAATACAAACTCAGGTGACTCAGCATCAATCAGTGTTATAGATCTCATTGACCTTGTAACCCAGTTCCAGTATCTTGACCTTTGCCCATGGGGAAGTGCGGACACGCTGCACTTATTCCCTCTGAGGATGGGAACAGGCTTTCCCTATTTACTGGCATGACACGTTCCCTTTCTCCCTGTAGTTCTCAGCTCAGAAAATACCTCCTCAGGGAGGCCCTCCCTGTGCACTGATCTAAAATGCCCCCCAGCACACAGATTTCATGATGCCCCTCCCCACTTTGTTTTCTCCCTTACCTTTTCACTCTCCAGCATACAATTTATTTATTATGTTGTAAGGACTAAACTCTGATTTTTTTTTTTTTTAATCTTGCCCAAATTCCTATCTAAGGGGTCTGGGGAGTCATGCTCTACAAATCATAAATTCTCATCATTTTTTTTTTATGGAGTCTCACTCTGTCACCCAGGCTGGAGTGCAATGGCATGATCTCAGCTCAATGCAACCTCTGCCTCCTAGGTTCAAGCAATTCTCTGCCTCAGCATCCCGAGTACCTGGGATTACAGGTACCTGCCACCACGCCTGACTAATTTTTGTATTTTTAGTAGAGATGGGGTTTCACCATCTTGGCCAGGCTGGTCATGAACTCCTTACCTCGTGATCCACCCACCTCAGCCTCCCAAAGTGCTGGGATTACAGGTGTGAGCCACTGTGCCTGGCCCAGATGGGTTTGGATTTAACTCTATATATCATGATTTACTTTCCAACCTGGCTCTGCCATAACATTTTGAGACAAGGAAGAAAATCAAAATATTCCACACCAAAACATGTTTCTTTGTTTTTTTTTTTTTTTTTTTTTTTTTTTTTTGGTATGAGATGGAGTTTTGCTCTTGTTGCCCAGGCTGGAGTGCAATGGTGCAATCTCGGCTCACTGCAACTTCTGCCTCCCAGGTTCAAGCAATTCTCCTGCCTCAGCCTCCCAAGTAGCTGGGATTATAGGCGTGCATCACCATGCCTGGCTAATTTTGTATTTTTAGTAGAGACAAGGTTTCTCCATGTTGGTCAGCTGGTCTCAAACTCCCGACTTCAGGTGATCTGCCTGTCTCAGCCTCCCAAAGTGCTGGGATTACAGGCGTGAGTCACCATGCCTGGTCTTCTTTGCCATATTTTGAAATGGCCCTGCAAAGCTGTTCTTTGTGGAGGAAAATTTGCATCCGTAAAGAATCTCTATTAACATAGCTAGATATTTTTCTTTCAGACACTTTCTATCCTAAAGAGATTAACTAAGATCTGAATGGGAAACATTTGTCACCTATCATCTCTAAGGGCAGCTGCTCTAAGAAGAACTTTGGTCTCCACAATCTTTATCTTAACTGGAACTTTCCCTTTCTGTCTATCCCAGGTCTTTACACAAACTCTGCCAATTGTCAACCAGAAAATGTTTAAATTCACCTACAGCCTGGAAGCCTCTGCTTTGAGTTGTTCCGCCTTTCTGGACCAATATTTCTTAAATGTATTTGATTGCTGTCTCATGCCTTCCTAAAATGCATAAAATCAAGCTGCACCCCAACCACCTGGGGCACATGTTCTCAGGACTTCCTGAGGGCTGTGTCATGGGCCATGGTCACTCATAATTGGCTCAGTATAAATCTCTTCAAATATTTTACAGAGTTCGACTCTTTTCGTTGACAGTTGGGATATTATCTGCTTCCTCCATTAGAATGTTAAGTTCTGTGAGGGCAGGAATTTGGGGTGTTTTCTCTATCCTAATTCCAGGTCCAGGTTCCTGGTACACAGTCCATACTCATTTTTTTGTATGAATTCATGAATGTGTGGATCTTATCTCGGTCCCCAGTGCTGGGGGCCCATCCTGATGGCCCTAGTTTTTCAAGACCTGGGATGCAGCCTTGATTCTCTGTCTCCCACACATGGGCAGTGCCCAGTCTCCAGGGAAATGCCAGATTCTCTCACCATGCTGCCTGCTGGCCCGAAGCTCTAAACACTGCCTGGTCCCAGCGGCCTTGATCCTGGAATTTCTCACTGAAGACTCTGCTGGGACATGTTGTTGCCTGTTCCTCCTCTGACTCAAACTGTTTCTGCCCGCCCCAATGCTGGCCTCCGACCAGCCTTAAGAACTGGCCTATCCCAGTCTGCCCCAGTTAATTAACCTTCTCTGTGTGACAGCTTTACAAGACTGGACAGAAGGCAGAACACCCATGATGCTCTGTGAATTAAAATCCCAGCCGGTGGAAGCGAAAGACTAAGAATGGGAGTGGTCACTCCACACCATGCTGAATGCTTGAATCCCCCAAGAATTGTTTCAAAAGCAGCTGAATAAAAGAGTTGAAAAATTTTGGAACAATTACTGATCCCTCAAATTAGCTTCTGAAGAGTAGTCTTTAAAGTCACTTTTGCATAATCGTAACATTTCTAGGCTGAATTTTCCTAGTAAAATCTTGGGATATTGTAACTCACCTTCCTTATTCCAACTCCTTGCCAACATCAGCATTTCTCTCTCTGTCTCTCTTTTGAGATGGAGTCTTACTCTGTTACCCAGACTAGAGTGCAGTGGTGCGATCTCGGCTCACTGCAACCTCTACCTCCTGGATTCAAGCGATTCTCCTGCCTCAGCCTCCTGAGTAGCTGAGATTACAGGTGCCTACCACCATGCCTGGCTAATTTTTGTATTTTTAGTAGAGACAGAGTTTCACCATCTTGGCTAGGCTGGTCTCGAACTCCTGACCTTGTGATCCACCTGCCTCAGCCTCCCAAAGTGCTGGAGCTGGGCGTGGTGGCTCACTCCTGCAATTTCAGCACTTTGGGAGGCTGAGGCAGGAAGACGGCCTGAGGCCAGGATCAAGACCACGCCTGAGCAACAAAGAGAGACTCCAATCCAGAAAAATAAAAAAGTACAAAACTTGGCTGGGCATGTTGGCATTCCTGTAGTCCCCCAGCTACTTGGGAGGCTGAGGCAGGAGGATGCTTGAATCTAGGATATCACACTTGTAGTGAGCCAGGATTTCGGCCACCACATTCCAGCCTGGGCAACACAGTAGGACCCTGTCTTGGAAACAAAAACAAAAACAAAAAAAAAAACCTCTCCTTCCTGCCCTAAAGTTGAGGCTTAACATAAAGACTCTTGAAGTCTTCTACTTCAAGATTACCTTAGGCTTCTAAAACACGCATATGGCTTTCATTCCTTTCAGGTGTACAATAGAGGTTTTAGCTTGGGGGAACAAAGGGATAAGGATCAGTCAGATGGCTGTAGGAGGCGCGTTTTAATTGGGATCCTAGAGACAACTGATACTCATAAGCTTTATCTGTTTCTAGATGACCAATTTTCTGTATGTGCTTAAAGACAGTGCTTTTGGAAACCCCATCAACAGGATGTAATTGTGGAACATGACAAGGTGCACTTAGTTACACTGTGATTTTTATAGTAGGTTACCTAGAGTCCCCATTGGTTCACAGGGCTTTCTCTAAAAAAAAAAAAAAAAAGAAAAAAGAAAAGAAAAATCAGGCCGGGCGCGATGGCTCATGACTGTAATCCCAGCACTTTGGGAGGCCGAAGCAGGAGGATCACCTGAGGTCAGGAGTAGGACACCAGCCTAGCCAACATGGTGAAACCCCATCTTTACCAAAAAATACGAAAATTAGCCGGGGGTGTGGTGCGGGCCTGTAATCCCAGCTACTCGGGAGGCTGAGGCACCAGAATCACTTGAGCCGAGATCGCATCATGGCACTCCAGCCTGGGTGAGACTCCGTCCCCGCCCCTCACCCTCCCCCAAAAAGAAAGAAAGAAATCTTGGCAGAAGCATTTCAATAAGCCACTCTGGGGAGTGAAAATGGGAGTTCTTTCCAAGTGCAGTGGGAACCCGTGGGGATCACACTCAGCAGAGCCCTGCTGGGGGAGACCCGGGAACGTCCGCAGGCTGACGGCCACCAGAGCTCTAGAAGAGAGTTTTAGGTTTTCATTCTGCAGGAAAATCCTTTCAAAAGGCGCCAAAGGGCAGGGAACCATCTTCTACCAAGGGCCTTTCTCCTTCATTCTCCTATTTTGCGGTTAACTCATGAGGCGGGAGATTTTCTACTGGGAACAAGAAATTCTAAGCACGTCCCTTTTAAGGTGTGGAATAGGGTGAACCCCGAGGTTTCCGAGGGTTCGCGCTTCCATATAACCCCTAGGACTTGCATCTCCTTACTCCCCTGCTTCTTGTCCCCCGTTCGAGGGACCCAGGTAGTGGAGTGTCTATTCGGGCCTCTTTGAAAGCGGGGCCCCACCCTGGCTGGGCTAGGTGAACTTTTAGGGGCAGCCAAAAAGTACTTGCGGTGACGGGGATGCAGGGCAGCTTCTGGAAACCTGAGAATCTCAGCTACCCGCTCTCGCTGTCCAGGTCCGAGGCGCAGACTGGGGACCCCCCACCCGCCCACCGCGGCCCGGACCCCCACCTCGGCCTCGCGCCTTCTCCCAGCGGCCTCGGCCTCCTTGCACACCTGCCGCCAGCTCAGGTGCTGCTTTCGCTCGGTAGAGAGACGGCGTCGAGGTCCTGGTCGAGGGTGGGCCCGCGGGGCAAAGCCGAGGGAGCATGCGAGGGAGGTTGGGCAGCCCCTCACCCCTGGGAGGTGGGCGATGCGGGACGGACGGGCAGCAGTCCCGGGCCCGCCGGGCTGGGGGCGGGGAGGAGGGGGTGGAGCTGCCGGGGAGGGCGGTGCCGCGGGGATCGGAGCCCAGCCTCTCCCCCCACCCCCTTCGGTGCCGGAGTCTCAGTGACACAAAAAGCTCCCGCTCGGTGCCGAGCGCCTGGCGGCGGTGTCCGACCGCGAACGCGGAGGGCGGCTGTGCAGGTGGGGGCGCCGCACGAAGAGCCGGGCGGGGCCGGAGCTGGGGTTGCAGGCGCCGCCGCCGCGCCGTTCGCGCCAGCCGGGTGTCTCGCGGCGGCAGGAGCTGCTGCCGCCGGCCAGGGGCGCGCGTCTGGCTGAGCGGGGCGGGCGCGCCGGGACCACCCGGCGATGCTGTCGCCGCCGCCGCCTCTGTAGAGAAGCGCCAGAGCCCGCCGCGGAGAAAGGTCGGTGAGTTTCGGTTTGTTTCTCTTCTTTGCCCGCTCGGGGTCCGGGGCAGACAGAGGGGCGCGCGGGGATGTCTGCGCCCCTACGGCGGCCGCGCCGGAGCCAGGGAAGCGGGAAAGGGCAGCTGCCGCCTGCTGTTACTGGGGGGATCTTCTGGACAGCGGATGGGGTGGCGGGGCCGCAAGGGTCCCGGGGAGGGGAGCGCGGGGTCCGGCGGGGCGTGGGGGAGGTGGTCCCGAGAGTTGCGTGTCTCCCGAGCGCTGGCGGAGTTGGGCGGGCGGCCGCGGCGGGGAGCGGCGCTGCCGGCGGCTCGGCAGAGTCCTCGGATGCCCCCTGGAGCTCCGGTCCGAGGGAGCTCGCTTCGTGCCCGCGCCGCGCGCGCCCCTGGGGGTGCACGTGCGTGCGCGCTTGCCCCAGCTGCGCCCCTGCCCGCACACACCCCGTCTCATCCCCTCCCAGTCCCCTTGTCTCACGCCTTCTCCACCCCTAGAAGTTGCCCCCGGGCCCCTCCCGGGAGGAGAGGGCACCGTGACGGGCCAGATATTGGGGGTCTTTTGTGGAGACTCACGCGCTTGCGGCGCTTGCTCCTGGAAGGACAGCGGCAGGACAAAGCCCGCTGGACTCGTGGGGCACTGCTCGGGAAGCGGCGGTCCCCAATCCAGCGGGGGGTGGGGGCATGGCGTGGGGAGCGCTGCCCGCGTCTGGAGAGAGTAGAGACATCGCCAAAACAGTGACAGTGACTTGATGAGGTGGCGGACAGGGCAAACGAAAGAAAGATGCTCGCGATTGCCGCGCTGTGTGTCTGCGCGGGTGACTAGGCGCCCCGCATTCCCATATGACCGGGTTACCTAGTAGATTTTGCCAGTGTGTCTTTGCCCAAAGATGCTATTCTCCACGCGCTGGGGCTTACTGTGTAGACGCTCTGCCACCAGAGGGGAACTCGTGGGCTGGGGAGACTGCGGAGGAGGGGGAGGTGGTTATTTATCCTATAGACACAATTAGGAGCCGTGACGCCCCCTTTTCGGCCGCCAGTCCTCAACACCTCAGCCGCCTTGCTCCACCTCCCTAGAGCACCCGCTCCAGCCCCGCCGGCCCGAGAGGGCGCTTGGATTTCCTTCTCCTCGGCGCGTATCTAACCCTTGCTGCATGTATTTCACTGCAGGCTGAAGAAAGCTCAGTCTCAATTGTGTTTCCTGCCTGTCAGCCTCTTGCCTCCCAAACGCATACCATTTCCACTTGATGTCATCACGCAGAAGGGGGTGAAAGAGACTCGGTGACAGATTCAGGTAACCCCCCCAGGATCTGGGTAGCCGCCTGGGTGTCTCTGGGTCTTTCGGGCCGACAGTGCTGGTACAAGGCTGTCTGGGTCGTTTCTTCATCAACATCGTTCCTATCTGTGAGAAGGTGTGGGGGCTGCTAAAACTCCTGGTTCCGAGAAAGAAATTGCAAATGACTTTATGCCTTCCCTTTGAAGAAGCCATTGGAGGCAGGGCAGGGTGAATTTGGGATTGTAGAAATCGCACCTGGTTTCCTTTGATGGGAATAATTAATACACAGGCAGTTGTATCTGAATGTGGGGTTTCCATAGATGCCTTCTTTCTTATCTGTAGTAGCATATTTAGGCTTCAGTCTAGAGGTGGGGTATCCTTTGTTGAAAAGGTATCATTGTAAGACTGATTATACTTTTGCCTAGTGCTCTAATTGAGCGCTGGTCAAATGCAGTGACCTTCTTAGGAAATACTGTCTTTCTCCTGTCCCTTCGTTGTAATAGTGTTTGCGATATTAAGAGAGATGTGGTAGCAGTGAGTACTGGGAGGTGGAAGGGAGGGCTGTTGGGAGCAGCAGAACGAGAACAGAGAAAACAGCTTGAGTGAAGTTTCCATTTAGATAGCCATAAACCAGTAGACTCATTCTGCATTTTATCTTTAGGTTATTGGGGCTTTTCCAAAAACTCTGACCCGGTCTTTTCTTTCCAAGGATAGTTCTGTGTTAATGTCAACCTAACCAGATCTGGCGTTATGTTGATAAGAATGCAATGAAAAAATGTAACCTTCAGACTTAGCAGGACACCCCGGCATTAGCATTTTCTCCTAGAGGGCAGAGTCCTGCGCATCCTGCACTAGTAGCAGGGAGTAAGAATGGTTATGGAAATGGACTTTCGATTTTTCTTCTAGGAGGACAGATTGCTGAGGGCCAAAGGCTCCTGGTATACTCTCTTTTACACTGCAGTAGCACCTTGGTATCTGTGACAGATTCGCTCTTCACCATTTTCCTCCAAATCCCTTGAAAAATGAAGTTAAAAACTTGATTTATTATTCATCTCTAAGGTAGTTTTGTTTTAGAAGGTGACTTTAAAGACACAGGTGACACTAGCCTTTATCCTACTACAAGCATTCAGGAATCACTAGGAAAAGTAGTTGAGTTATCTAGTCCCAGTTGAAACAAAGGCAGTGCTTTGCAAAGAACAGATGAGTAATATGATGCTCAGATAGAGGTATTTTTGACAAGTAATTTTTATGTCAGCAATAATGCAGGGTGTGTACTCTTGCTGCAAGAAGAGAAACCATGTGATGAGATAATAGGGAATATAATAATGCAATAGAAACAAGGGTGTGTGTATGCGTTTAAATAGAAAGAATAAACACTTCACACACAAAATTCCACATGGCAAAACAGCAGCCTGCACATGTAAATGCACGTCCAAGAACAAAGATAGCCACAATGCAGTGTTAGGTTTCATTGTGGTTTTAAATTGTGTACAGTAATAAATCATAATAAGGTGTTCATTGACGTTTATTTTTTATTTTATAAGAAGGAGGCTTCCCATGCACAGATGTGTGCAGTAGTGTGTTTAGCTTTAGTCTGGAGGCTCCCTAGAGGTTATTAGACTGATCTTTGCCTCCAATGCCTGCTTCCTTTCTACAGTGCTCATTTATTCATTTAGCAGATGTTTATTGGCACCTGATAGATAATGGACTCTGTGATAGATAATGGACTCTGTGATAGATAATGGACTCCAGGGGTTGGGGGTGGGTGTAGGGAGAGCCCCAAAAGTGAACTCCCATAGGAGGATGGAGAAATAGAGACCTGATTCTAATTAAGTTCAGTGGAAGCTCAAGAGAGGTGGGATGGGACTTCTGAAGAGAGAAAATATGGTCATCCAGCCTCCACTTGAATGCCTTTTTCATTGAGGAGCTCACTGCTTCATAAATGGCTGTTCCTATTGTCAGAAGGTGGCCTTCTTATTGTAGCCCGTTAAGCTGAATTCCATACGGTTTGATTCTTTCATTGCTGATGGTCATTCTGTTTTCATTTCTAATTCCTTCAGGTTGTTTGAACATGCCTATACTGTCCATGCCTTCTGCTTTTCAAGAGAGTGCTCAGTTCCTGATGAAGTTGAATTTTGAAACAAATGCTGCTTTTCTGTATTATCTGATTTAGAAAACAAATTGATGGTTTGCTTTTGCAGGTGTTTCTCTTTTTTAAACAGGATGTACCAGCAGGATAGGTGAGGTTATGCTGCAGTAACAAATCCCTCCAAGTCCCCATGGCTAAATACAGTTTCTTTCCTTCCCGTGCTGTGTCCAGTGTGGTTGGCAGTTGGACCCGGCTCATCATAGTCACTCAAGGACCCAAACTGAAGGAGTCTTGGTCTTGATGTGAGCTTGCAAGATCACTGCAGCATTGGGAAGGAAATGCTGCAGGGTCTTGCTCTAGCAATTATGTGATCCCACCCAGAGGTGAGTTCCATCACTTTGGCCAGGACTGGGCATATGACCCTATTTAATCACAATTCAATATTTCTTGTGCTGAAAAGGGAGAAGTGGATATGAGTGAGCACCACTAGTGACTTCCGTAGTGATCTGGTCTAAGGTGAGGTTAGAAAATGTGTCCTACGGGACCTAGCTCAGTGCTTGGTAGGTATTGGATGTTACATGAGTGTTGATTGAATCAAGAACCTGTAATTTACCACCTGTAAACTTACTGCACCAACCTGTAATTTACTAATATATGGTCCTATCCCAACCTGTAATGTACTAATATGTTGGTATGTTATTTACTAACATGGTTGTTCACTGGTCATCAAATGAAATAATTATAATCCTCTCTTTGCCTATTTCAAGTTCATGTTTACTCTAAAGCAACAGGCCATTAGGTATTTTCAAGGCTGATTCTAGGAGGTTTTGAGCTTAGCATTATGTAATAGAGAGGTGTTACCTACAGAATTTCTCTTCCTCACCATCTGCCTCTTGTTTAAGGCTTCCTGAGCTTGTTTGGAATAGCCCAGGGTAGAAAAAGAGTGGCGATGGTCCTAGGGCCACCCAGGAGGTGGCCTCCTGCAGCAGACGCAGGGCAACAGATAAGATCTAAAGGGGGCAGGAATGTGTTTGGGGTAACCTTGGGTTACCCTTTTGTTACTTTGATGTTTAGAAAAAGCAGTTTGGACAAGAGGCTTTTTCTGGTCACAGGACTAGTAGAACACGCAGAGAGTTTGGGGACATTTGTGCTTCCATCAGCAACTGTGTTGACTAGGAGGGTGGTGAGTTTTAAAGTGTTCCTTGCCTCACTGTCCCTGAAAAGAGTTGGATGCTATGGAATAGGCATTGCAAGGTGCTGTGGATTCAGCAGTTGGTGGTTGGCAGAGATCTTGCTTTGGGAAGAGCTGTTCACTCATGTATCTTTGTTCACATTGTGATAACTGCATGCACAGATGAGCATTTTAAAGATTTGATAAATACCTTAAGCATAAGCATAGACTTTAACAAAAATGATACTGCTTTTGGTTCAGTAATCACCTTGGCAAAGTCATTTTTTAAAAGGTAGCTCTCTAACTGAGGAAGTGGTATGGTAAACTGACTGTGTCAGTCTCCATCCCAGTGACTGAGGGGATATCAGTATCAACCTAGGGAGGTAGAGACCACCTGGCTTCATTCAAGTGATAAGATGTAGCACCCAAAGGGTTTCTGAATTGGGAGATGAGCAGCTGCGAAACCAGCAGGAAGAACCAGATATAGACCATCCAAGAACCCATTCAGGGTACCTGGCGTTGGGCTGAGGGCCAGGCACAGACTGAGGGAGAAGGAAAATGAAGCCCCGAGGGACTCATCTTGAACTATATTTGGGAAGCCCCAAAATGCATTTCTATATTTTCTCTGGCCTCTGAGTCCCTATCACTTAATGTTATATCCAAGTCGGCTGGTCAGGTGGAGGACACTTGTGGCATGGAAGTGGTTTCTTGCACTGCCCATCGTGACGTCACAGAAACCCAAAAGGAAGAAGGCATTGGTTTTCCTGCTCCTTTCCCTATGGCTTCAAGAGTTACACTGTGCGATCCAACAGTCTGATTCTGTGATTGATATCATAATTGAGATAAAGTTGGTAGAGATGCTTCTTAACTTACAATGGGGTTACATTCTCATAAACCCCTCATAAGTTAAAAATACCGTAAGTGGAAAATGCATTTAATACACCTAACCTACTGACATCATAGCTCAGCCTTACCTACCTTAAATGTACCCAGAACATGCACATTAGCTTATAATGAGGGAAAAATTATGTAACAAAAAGGCTATTTTGTGTTAAAGCATCACATATCTCATGTAGCTTATTGAATACTGTATGGAACATGAAAAACAGGTTGGTTGTATAGACACTCAAAGTACGGTTTCTATGCAACGTGTATTGTGGTCACACCATTGTAAAGTCAGAAAGTCATAGGTCATGGGTCAAACAGTTGTAAGTAAGGATCCATCTGTGCTTGTTCTATGCTTAAGGATTTTCTATTTCTAGTTGACTCACTGTCAGTTGTAGGATTTAAAGAGGGAGGCCTCAAGCAGTGTATATGTGACCTGGATCTCCTTTGGGTGGTTCTTGACGTCCATGGTTTCTTGGTCTAGATCATGTATGGCTGCTGAGGCCTGCACTACATTCTTTGTGGAGTTGTGAGGGGGCTGCTTGTGATGTTCTGGAAGTGGAAAGGATGCCTTCTTTACCCCTTGATGTATTTATGTCTGCATGAATAAAACTCATTGCAAATATCCTGCATGATGAAACTTACTCAGATGACACATAGACTTCCTGGGGCACCCACCTTTCATTCAAAGAAGGGGTTGAGCAAATGTAGATGTGCTGCTGGCAGGAGCAAAGTTCTGAGGAAGTGGCATCTCCAAATGCTGTGTTCTGTGCTTGTATTTTCTCTTTCTACAATCTCCTCTCCCCCGCCACTATTGCGTTCCCACCTACCAGGAGGTGTAACTTTTCCTGCTCAGTTCTGATTTAAACATCCAGATAATCATACTTAGTGCACTCCTCACTGAGGTTTGACAAGAATTGATGAGATTTTGGTAAACGTTTTGACAGGTACTGTGGAAATAGGAAGGATTTTTTTTTGTTTTGTTTTGTTTTTGAGACAGAGTCTCTGTTGCCCAGGGTGGAATGGAGTGGCGCAATCTCGGCTCACTGCAACTTCTGCCTCCTGGGTTCAAGCGATTCTCCTGCCTCAGCCTCTCTAGTAGCTGGGATTACAGCACCTGCCACCACGCCTGACTAAGTTTTTGTATTTTTAGTAGAAATGGGGTTTCACCGTGTCGGCCAGGCTGGTCTTGAACTTCTGACCTCATGATCCGCCCACCTTGGCCACCCAAAGTGCTGGGATTACAGGTGTAAGTCACTGCACCCAGACGGGAGCATTCTTCTTAATATTGCTGTTCTCCTCATTAGCAGACTCACTGTTTCCCCTTAGTAATAGTTCCCACTGCCTCGTCTTAGTCGAGAACTTTTGTTTCTCTCTGGGCTGTGGCAGTGGTCCCGCTCACTTTCTGGCTTTCTCACCCTCACTCCAGATCGCAAAATGCTGCCACTCTTAGACCACTAGGCCAATTAATCCTTCATTCCCTCCCTTAACGACTTCCAGTTGCTCTTGTGGGAGGACGCTCATGTTCTTCAGTTTTGCTTTTTCACTTTTCCCTAGGCTGACCCCAAACTTCCATCCCAGCCTTGATTTTTACTCTGCCAGACTTTAAAACCACACATTAGCTGGGATGGTTAATCCGCTGTTTCCGTAAAATGGTTTTCATCACCTCTTTCTTATTCTAGCACATTCTGTGACCTAAAATGTCCTCTTCCTTCCCCTGCCTCTATCCTATTGTTGAAGGCTCAGTTCAGCTCTGAAGTCTTCTGAAAAATTTAACTTGATCACGTTAACCTTAGCAATCCTTTATCATCCAAAGTTCTCTGGCAAATTGCCTCCTTTTATCATTTCATTCAACATTCATTCGTTCATTCTGCAAAGGGCACTTGTCATAGATTGTCTTGTATTATCACCTAAGTATCTTTTTCTTTCTGTTTAATTGCAAAGAACAGACATTCACTCAAGCGAGTTCACATAAAAGGAGGTGAATTGAAAAGATGTCCCAGGATGTCTTGTCATCAAGCCACATTTCTCAAGAGTTCCAGCGAATGGGACCTTCCCGTTATTTCTCACCCTGGACCTGCTTAGCTGCAGGAGAGGGTTGGGGGCACAGTTCCTTCCAAGGGGGCCTGCAGCTGGCTGAGGTAGCAATTATGACCTGTGGGATCTCAGTTCTCTTGCAAGCTCTTTAAAGATGAGGACTGGATGAGGTTTTACACCACTGTGTATTTGCCACCATGTTTGTACACAGGAAGGGCTCAATAAACAAATCACTGGTGACTCTTCGATGACACAGAAAATGATTTTGACTTACAGTGATAAAGGAATTTTAGACCCTTTTAGCTTGAAGGCTTAAAGGAAGTTAAGAAGAGAGAAACTTATTTTTAAGAGTTTCCCCTGCTTGCATTCGTAATGATTAAATGGTGAATCAAATTAGAATTACCAGGCTGCAGTGTGTATACCAGTGTTTGGGAGGTAAATATTCTCAGTGAGGGTCATCATTCTGACAAAATTAGTTCTTATTGAAAGTCTGTTTTTCAACTTCCATTTGCCTGCAATTTTGCCCACAGTGGTGGGGGGGATGGGGAAGAAGAAAGCAAGCAAAAGTGGAAAATGCATTTGATACACCTAACCTACTGACATCATTGGTGACATATAACAAGCAGCTTTAGGACTTTGCAGCCCACCAGGCCACCCCACAATCTAAAGGAGCAGGCAGTGATGCCTGGTTTTGTGATGACTGGGTGTAGGTGCCCACTTCATCTCCCTTTAGAGTGAAAGGTTTCAATACCTTCGTGATATACATCTGTTTTAGCTCACTTCTTTTGATTTTGGAATACTCCTTGACATGGTAGAAACTCTTCTTTGATACTCGAAATGCTTGATCATTATGAGAGTGTTATTATGAAAGAGGGAAATATGTTCAGCTGCTTGCAGAAAATGACCAGAAATACATTAATATTAAAATCACACTTGGCTGTGCACAGTGGCTCATGCCTGTAATCCCAGCACTTTGGGAGACTGAGGTGGGTGGATCACTTGAGGTCAGGAGTTTTAGACCAGCCTGGCCAACATGGTGAAACCCTGTCTCTACTAAAAACACAAAAGTTAGCAAGGTGTGGTGGTGTGCGCCTGTAATCCCAGCTGCTCTGGAGGCTGAGGCAGGAGAATTGCTTGAACCCAGGTGGCAGAGGTTGTGGTGAGCTGAGATTGCACCACTGCACTCCAGTCTAGGCAACAGAGTGAGATTCTGTCTCAAAATAAAATAAAATACTCTCAGTTTGAATAACACTCTCAGTTTGAAGGGTTATGAATGGGGCTGAGATAAATGTCTCAGGAACTATGTATTTGTTGTGATATTCTTTTGCAGTTGTGTTGCTCTGGGATAGGTTTGCAAATTGCTTCCTTGAAGGTTAGTAATATAAGTTTAGAAGTGGTTGGTGAGCACGTGGACAAATTTGTGTACTTTGGAGAATTTACCCCTTTGTTGCATGAGACATAGGATTACTGCCATTGTAAGTGAGCAGTAGTTAATTTAACCATGCAGGGAAAGAGGTGTCCTTAACTGGGAAAAATACTTCTCCATCCACTCCCGCTTTTTCACACTGGTACTTCAGAAACTGAAGGTACAGATCCATCTATTTGCTATGGTGGTGTGTAAAATAGCATTTGAAACACTGAGCATCAGGGATTTAAACCACTTATTGGACAAACAATTGCATTCATTGAATGTATTTGAATGGCCAGGCATGGTGGCTCATGCCTGTAATCCCAACACTTTGGAGGCTAAGACGGGCAGATCACCAGAGGTCAGG
>NW_016107370.1:4864616-4905915 GCF_001604975.1 Cebus imitator | reverse complement strand
AAAAAAAAAAAAAAAAAAAAAAATTGCATGTTGAATATTGAGTGCCTATGTTTTACCAGGCACAATTCTAACAAAAATCCCTGCCTTCTAGCTTCCTGTATGTATTTCACTCATAATTAATTTGGTTTTCTTCTTTTTGAATTTGGAATGGCAAAGCTAAAAGGTAGAGAATAAAAGAAATGTATCTGATATTCTCTCAATTCTTGATACCTTACCATGTACACCCATCTTACATGACTCTAATTCAGGTAAGTCATTATGAACTGGAAGTTTTAAAAAGTAAGATGGGTTTGGGTTTAAAATTCAGGTCTGCCATGTGACCTTGAGTGCACAAGTTCTGACTGAGCCTTGTTCTTCAGTGCAAAATAGGGAAGAAGCAACCTCATTAAGTTATTGTGAGAATAGGAGAGACTTATATATAAAGTGCTGAGGGTGTTGCCCTCCACAATGTAAGACTATATGAACGGCAGCTGTTACTAACATCATTGTATCCAGGATCTACCATCCACCAATCACTGGGCTCAGTTCTGGAACTATCTGGATGAATAGGCATGGTCTAACCTGAAGAAGCTCTTAAGCTAGCCTGGGAGGTAACGCCATCCAAATAACTCCAGCCTTCAGCATTTACATGGGAGTTTCTGTTGTCAGTCATTATTATCGGAGTCTTTTGTTTAGAAAGTCTTTGTAAAGCTTTGTTTAAGTGGCTCTGACTTTAAAATGATAAGCCTTCTCAGGAGTAAGTGGGGAAAAAGCTGGAAGCAAATGGAGGAGAGGAGTCAGAGAAAGGGTTCTGACTAGCCCACAGGCAACCTGAGGCTTCCTTAGAGAAGATTAGTCTCCTTTCTCCTGTGGCCTCACTCTTCCCAAGTGAAATGAAGGACATCCTCTTCCCCAGGGTCTGCTTTCTTGGGAATAGAGTGACCCCCAAATTTGCCCATGACTAAAAGCATACCTGGGCCAGGGAACTTTCCATTTTAAAATAGTCCCAGAAAAAGTGGGTGAGCTGGTCCCCTCCAGTCTTGCTCTGATTGTCGTTTGGCATCCTGCAGTGGCCTTAGTAGACACTAACGTTGCTATTAGAGACACAACCATCCTGAAAGAGAGGCAGGAGCAAATGGGCAGCATAAGATGGGAGAAAGCATCATGGCTTTGTCAACCCCTTTATTTAGGAATCCGCTTTTTGGAATGGGGTATTTATTACTATTACTAAAAGGAAGAGATCTGTTTAATAAAGGCAAGATAACTAGGCTATACAATATAAAGTTAATGAGACCTTTTAGAAATTCTTCTTAAAAAGGGGTAGCTGCTCAGGGCTTGGCACACAGTAGGCACTGAGTAAAGACTTACTGAAATAGTGGCATTATTTATGCTTCAGAAATAATTTTGAAAGCTGCGTAGAGAAGTGCAAGGGGCCTCTGAGACCTGCATTCCAGTACACGTTGAGTGGCTAAGCACTGGGATTTGAATCAGTCTGCACCTCACTCTTCTGGGCCCTTCCATTACTCATTTGAAAATGCACACGTCTAGATATGCTCTGGGTTTCTAGAGCTGATACTTGAGTGTGTGTGTGTACGAGCTTATGCTCTTCCTGGCTGTGTTTTTTTTTTTTATTTCTGGTGGAACCGCATGATGCTAGCAGACAAGTTGCTTTGTCTTGTGTTTGAAGCTAGGATGCCCCTGGAACGTGCCCATGTTGTAAACATAATGGTAGTGTGGGCTAGGTGGAGGGGGGCACTGTGTACTCAGCACCCAGTGTTTTCTTTCCAGAGATTCCAGAGGGATTTCGTGATGGGTCTGTAACACCAAATGGGGATTGGGAAGGGAACCAGGCCTGGCTCCACTCTAGAGTAGAGATCTTAGCGATTTCAGGGCTCCAATTTGCCAGCATTTCCCCTCTCTCTGAGTCTCCATTACTAACATGTGAGATTGATGGAGACTGATAAGGCCCTTAGCCAAGCCACCAGTTCTTCTAGTATTTAGCTGATGCCTCAAATGATGACCCTTTGTGCTGTCTTTCTCCTTGGAATCTTCCCAAATTGCCAGGAACAGTGATTAGTTTGTTGGTTGCCAGTTCTGCAAACCTCGTGCACAGAGCACCTGAAGGCAATTGCCAGAGACTCGTGTGCCTCTATCCCATGTAATCATCAAGCACACCAAGATACTGTATTCACCGTGTTCCTGGCAAGCCAGATTTCTTCATAGTCCATTACTACACCAGATAAAAAGGCAAATGACTTGTTTTTGGAAGGGGAATCTTATAGGCAAACAGGATGCATTTAATAGTCTATTTTTACACACAAAGTGCTAAATATTAGTACAAGGAGTTAGTTTCTCTGCAGATTAAGTACAGGCCAATCTATGTTTTGGATTTTGGATTTTTTTTGAATTTGTAATATAATGCATTATACTTAACATTCAAACATTATATTTACTGCTTGAGCATTCCACCTTGGAAAATCCAAAATCCAGAATGTTCCAGTGAGCATTTCCTTTGAATGTCATGTTGGCACTCAAAAAGTTTCTGATTTTGGAGCATTTCGGATTTTTGAATTTGATTGCTCAACTGTAAGTTTTCTTTTTTCCAACAGGGGCATCAGATCTATTAAAAATTAATTGTTCATACACCCTGTGTCTTAAAATAATAAGTTATTTAAGAATTGCATCACAAGGCAGTCCACACTGCCCTATAAGAAGTCTGTTAATTAACAAGGAAAAATGTTTTACTGGGAAGGAAATAAGAGTATGTCTGATTTCACCCCAAATTTATTTCATCTTATTTGTAGAACTTGTTCATGGAGAGGCCAAATCCTTTCTTTGTGCTCCTTAAAATAACATTCCTTTGGGATCAAATCTACTTTGCAATGAAGATTGAAAAATGGACACCATCTAGACAATTTAGAATTCCTTATAAATTAGGAGCACAGTGATAATCAATTTGGATTCTAAACCTGATTCAGCCTAGTTCTAGTTGCTTCAGCATTCATTGGATTCCATGTCTTTGACTATTGCAAAGGGCAACAGTATTAGCTTCTGTTACCATTTTTAGTAAAGGTGAATGTGATTTTACTGAGACAAAAACCCTAGAAATGGGTGGTTTGCATGCAATCTGTAATCCTCATCTCCCCATCAGAGGAAGCTGTTCTGAACAGGTTCATTGTCCTCTGGGTTCTGGAGTCTGCTTTCCTCATTTTTATTACTCCCCCGAGATTCTGACTTGCAAAGAAACAAATTTCTTCCTTTTATGAGGCTTTTTAGTGCCAGGTGACTGGTGTCGTTCGATATAATCTATAGTACTTAACAGCTAAATACACTTTGTTTCCCCAAAGCTGATCACAGTGAAAATAAGAAAACTAGAGGGAGAAAGCTGGGCACAGTGGCTCACGCCTGTAATCCCAGCACTTTGGGAGGCTGAGGCGAGTGAATCACCATCATAATGGTCAGGAGTTTGAGACCAGTCTGACCAATATGATGAAATCCCGTCTCTACTAAAAATACAACAATTAGCCGGGTGTGGTGGCATACGCCTGTAATCTCAGCCCCTCGGGAGGCTGAGACAGGAAAATCGCTTGAACCGGAGAGGCAGAGGCTGCAGTGAACCCAGATTGCACCATTGCACTCCAGGACAACAGTTTGGGGGAGACGAGTGAGTAAAGAGAAGAATGGGGGTAAAGAATTTTGTAGGTGTATGGTATTTTTACAATTCAATTTCAGCTTCAAAATCAAGAACTGTTGTTTACATGGTGGTGTTGGCTTCATAATTAAAAACATTTTGCCCAATGCAAATTGAAGTTATTATTAATAATGCTTTACAAAATGACATGGAAATTTATCAGATATTTTCCTTCCCTAACTATCTTGGATTCCACAATGTATTTCATGACAGCCAAAAGACAGTTTGGGAGAGTGGGGGATATAAGTAGCACAAATAGAATAGTAGACAGTGTTTATGATGAGCATCTGTGCTTTCAGTATAACGTGTGTTAATCACGTTATCTGGGAATTTGGAAAGGCCAGGTCACTTGTCCAAGGTAAATGGCGAGTTTGTACTAGAGCTGGAATTGGTGTATGTGATCCTGGGCAGTCTGGCTTGAGCCCATACTCTTAACTGCCTGTGAGCCACACTCACAACTGTGATTAAGGATCAAAAGCATTTTGAACACTGGTTCAGTGTAACATAATTTAGGAAGAGATCCGACTTCTTTGCTGAGCTGTCTTTGGGAACAAAGATGGACAATTTTGGCCACCCATCTGTTGAATGTGTTTGATGTTGACTTAGAGAACGGGTTGTTTGAAAGCATGGGTATCAAGTTTGTTGGGAAAATTGCAAAGAGATTTCTGGCTATTACCTGAGCTTTGTCCTGTGCTAATTCAGGCTTCTGTGAAGTCAGGTGGTATGAATTGTTTCTGGAAGGGCCACTTAACCGAAAACCAGTGTATGTAGTTGTGTGAGAGATTCTGTCAGATGCTGGGAGCTTAGGACTTTTGTGAATACACTGCTAAAAAGCTATGAGCAAATTTTTATTTTTATTTTTTGAGATGGAGATTTGCTCTCGTTGCCCAGGCTGGAGTGCAATGGTGTGAACTCTTCACCGCAACCTCTGCCTCCCGGGTTCAAGCGATTCTCCTGCCTCAGCCTCCGGAGTAGCTAGGATTACAGGCATGCACCACCACACCTGGCTAATTTTGCATTTTTTAAGTAGAGTCGGGGTTTCTCCATGTTGATCAAGCTGGTCTTGAACTCACGACCTCAGGTGGTTCGCCCACCTTGGCCTGCCAAAGTGCTGGGATTACAGACGTGAGCTACCATTTTCATACTCCAAAAAATGTTTTTATGATCTTCCCTCCCTAGTTACTGTTTTCCCCTAACCTCATACCAGAAAGTAGAATAAATCATATTTTGTATTCTCATTCCTTTAATTCCCTTTTCCCCGAAAACCCCTTCGCTGTACCCTTCCCCTCTGCCTTCCCCCAAAACACAGCACAGTGATGGGAAGCTGTCAGTACCATCTATACATCCCTTGATATCTGTGGGACATTGATTCCCCTTAGAAGCCAAGATCCATGCATGCTCAAGTCCTTGATATAAAATGCCATAGTTTTTGCATATAACCTATGCACTTCCTCCTGTACAAGTTAAATCATCATGAGATTACTTATAATGCCTAATACAATGTAAATACTATGCAAATATAATATAAATATGTTATAAATGTAAACGCAATGTAAATATCAGTTGTTATACCGTATTGTGTAGCAAGTAATGACAAAATGAAGAAGTCTGTACACATTCAGTGCAGAGGTAACCATTTATTATTATTTTTTTCTGAATATTTTTGATACACGGTTGGTTGAATCCATCGATGTGGGACCCAGATATGGAGGGCACACTGTAGTACCTTCTTCAATATTTCATTTCATTTCACTTGCCCTATTGATCCTCCTCTGGCTCCGTCAGGTGGACTTACTTTTCCTTCCATTTGTTCATTGTAATCCCACTTACCCTGTGAGTGATAATTCTGCACATGATTGCCTCTATTGTAAATTCTTCAGCTATAGGAACTACTGTCATCTGAATGTACGTGTCCCTCCAAAATTCATGTGGGAACGTAAACTCCAAGATGATGATATTAAGAGCTGGGGCGTTTAGGAGTTGATGAAGCTAGGAAGGCTCTGCCTTTGTGAATGGGATTAACGCCCGAAAAGGCTTCAGAGAACTGCTAGGCCCTTCCATTTCTCCTGCTACCTTGTAAGGACACAACAACAAGATGTCATCTTGGAAACGGAGACTTCTCACTAAACGCTGAATCCACTGGTGCCGTGATTTTGGATTTCTCAACTTCCAGAACTGTGAGAAATAAATATTTATTATTTATAAATCACCCAATCACAAGTATTTTGTTGTAGCAGCACAAGCAGATTAAGACAGAAATCTTGTCTTGTTCAGGAGTTTGGATGAATAAATGGAGGCTCAAACAAGCAAATGAACAAACGAATGATTAACACATGGGTTTGTTGGGATTACTCAGGGTGCATGTTAGTGGATAATGGTGTTAAACCTTAGCATGGACATGTGACTGTGGTGGAGGCTGGCTAGATGCTCACCAGAATCTCGGCGTTTTGACCTCTGGGGCTGGATAATTCTTTATTGTAGGAAGACCATCCTGTGCACTGTGTCCAGCTGAATGCCATTAGGTGTCAGTTGTTCCAGTTCAAAGATGTCTCCAGACATTGCCAAATGTCCCCTAGGGGATAAAATTGCCCCTAGCTGACAATCACTCTACCATACCACCTTCTGCACCTAGGTGGGGCCATGTGATTGGCTCTCACCAATGGTATGCATATGGAAATGAGAGGCAGTTCAGCGTGGGGTGTCTTTTCCACCTTTGTTCTCTTTCTCATCTGCTGGTCAGTTAGAAGGGTCCAGGGGAGAAGTCTGAAGCCCTAGTCTTCCATATCGGCAGAAGGAACCTGGGTTCCTAAGAGACCTTAGGGAGTAGATCCCCCTTTGCCAAGTGTCATTGGATACACTGTGAAGAAGACAGAAACCATTATTGCATTTGGCCACCCAGATTTGGGGGTGTCCATTCTGGCAGTCTACTGTCTGACTTTCTCTGACATTTGGGATGAAGGGACCTTGCTGAAGTAGCCATGTCAGTATTCCTGGTAGTGAGTAAAACTAGATTCCAAACACACAAAAAAGACAGATTTTGTTTGTTATGCTTTTTCTTGTGCAGTGTCAGCCTTATTGCTATCATTCTTGTAATTTCTGTATTTTATCAGAAAATGAGATGATGATAAAATTATTCATACCACTCTAATAATTCTGACATGTGATTAACAAGCAGCTTTGAGCTATAAATACTTTTAGTAGAAAGTAATAAATCATCAAGTGTACTAGCAGTTTTCGTTTCACTGTGTATGTATACGTTGTCTGCAACACAACTTCAAGTTGAGATATTTGTGGTAATTTATGTATAATGCATTTTACCATTTTTTGGGAACAGTGGCAGATGTTGATACCCTGTAGTCACAGCTGTTTCTCACACCATTAATAAATAAATCACTGTATGATATGACAGTCTTAGAAATGGACTCTTACCTGCTTAGTCCCGCTGAATGCCATGGATTAGTGTCCTGTAAAATGCTGAACCCAAAAGCTTGCTTCTCAGACTAAATTTGGCACGCCATTCTAAATTTATTCTGCCACAATCGTGTTTGCCATTGTGTCTACGCAGGACACCTGACCAAAATACGTAAGTCAAACGGTTTCATTTGGTGACCATCTGGATGACAACAGCCGAGTTGTTTGTGGGAGACAATGGCTGTTTGTGGATGAGTCTTTCGATGGTTGGAAGCTTTGTGTTTGGCTCAGGGGTCTGTGTGCCTGCTCTGTTTGTACAGGGTTCAATCCTTTGTACACAGAGCCATCCCAACTGAGTGTCACCACACCCGTCAGTCAAAATCTCTGTCTCCAGGAAATATAGCAACTGACTTGATGCTACAATGATAAAGTCTCTTTCTCTAATAAATATTCGGTGAGGCATCTTAACTTCCAAATATCTGCGTCTAGTGTTTTGTTCCTCCCATATAAAGCATTTGCACAATAACGAGAGCAAGACTGACGTGCCATGAATTACGTGTCAGGCTCTAAGGGTTTTGCTTACTGTATGTGCATACTCCTCACGAATCCTACGGGGAAGAGTAAACAGTACTATTAATATATATCTCTATTATATGGGTGAAGAAATTGAAGCACAGAGAGTCTAAATGACTTGCCTGAGGTCACAAAGCAAGTAAAAGCCAGAGCTGGGATTAGAACCCAGCCAAGATGTCTCCAGTGTTGATGCCGTAAGCTACTGCAGTATGCTGCCACAGCCTCTTCATTCTATTAAGGAGATGTGCTTTCTCTGAGATCTCCTGTATTTTCATGACTTCAACTAACATCTGTATATGATACTTACAAAGAGTTATTGATATTATTGCTTAATTTTTATGCGAGCTGACTGTAACTTGTCAGCTGATGCTCTTGTATCTTCCCCAACTCTTGGCATAATGCTTCCATGTCAGAAGGTAGTTCATTAGCATGATGGTTTAGGTTTTTTTTCTTGAGATGGAGTCTTGCCTTGTCACCCAGGCTAGAGTGCAATGGCGCACTCGGCTCACTGCAACCTCCGGCTACTGGGCTCTAGTGAGTCTCTTGTCTCAGCCTCCGGAGTAGCTGGGATTACAGGTACACGCCACTCTGCCTTGCTACTTTTTGAATTTTTTTAGTAGAGATAGGATTTCACCATGTTGGTCAGGCTGGTCTTGAACTCGTGACCTCAGGTGATCCAACTACCTCGGCCTCCCAAAGTGCTGGGGTTACAAGTGTGAGCCACCGAGCCTGGCCAGATTTGGTTATTTTTATACCAAGATACTCCTTTAGGAGGTTACCCTGTAGGAGTAAGAACATGTGTACAAAGGGATGCAAATGCCAGGTGGTATGGGAATGAAATGGTGTTGGGATTCAGAGGATTCAGAATGCCTTCACAAAAAATATGGTATTTGACAATGCCTGTGAAGGGTAGGTAGTAATCGTCTGGACATGTGGGCAGTGAGGAATGGCATCAGTGTCAGCACCAAAGTAAGTGGCTCCTGTCTTCCAGACAGCAAGTAATGCATTATGATGGGGACTGGGAGTTGTGGGAGTATGGGAGCAGCAATGGTATGAAAAAGGGTTGGAAAGTTTGGTGGAAGGGGGGCGTAGGGATGTATTTGACAGGAAGCCATTGATGGTTTGGGGACTGGAGCAGGATGTGGTCATAAAGCTGTGTTTTTGGAAACGTAATCTGGCAGCCATCAGTATGGATTGGAGCAGAAAGGGACAAAGGTGGGGAGACCATAGGGATGGGTCAGGGGGGGTCCAGAGATGTAGTGAAGACCTGAGCCCTTGGGAGGGTGGCAGGAATGGGAGGGTGAATGAATATAACAGACCTCTCAGAGACAGAAGTAGTAGAAGTTTGGAGATTAATTGAATGCGTGGAGAGATGTACATCGGTTTTCAAGTCTGAGGTATTGGGTGAATAATGGTAACAGATGTAAAATTGCAGGGAAAGTAACAGATTTGGGAGAAATCAAGAGCTTACTTTAGAAACAGCATTGAGTGGACAGGTCAGAGCTGCACCTTCATGGGTAATCCACACCCAAATGGTTATTATGTATGTGAGGCGGAAACAAGTTGCTGTCAGGAGAAAAGCCCTCTAAAGAGCTGACGGTGTGAAGGCATAGGTCTGAAGGGTTGTAGGAACAAAGAACAACAATTGTTTTCTGGAACAGAGGACACTTGCCTTCACTGACAATTTAATTTGATGTCTTATTTAAAGTTCTGATGTAGCTTAATTTATATTTCTTATTTGCAAATTGGTTATGATTTCAACTGGATTTAAAATACTGAAAATACTTAACAGACTGTGCTGAATGACTGTCCGTATAGGGTCGTGTCTGGAATATTGGGAATCTGGTTGGAAGACCCCTTGTCATACAAACTGGTTAACTCATTAGCCTCCAGATGTTACCCAAGTTGTTACCTCATTTAGAATGCCTGCCTTCTCTTTCTTCCTCTAATCTTCTATTCAAATCTTAACTCTTCCTTCAATACCCTGTTCAGATTCCACCTCTGAATCCCTGATTCCAGCTGGAAATGGCCTTTGCTGCCTCCAACATCTTGCAGACCTTGGCGTATCCCTGGGGATGGCCAGGTGCTGGCTGGTGATACTGGTGGGTCTTTGAGGGCTGGGTTTATCTTATTCATCTTTGCATCTCAGGCATCTTGTTTGTTTCTTTCACCAGGTCAGTGTAAAGAGTGTCTAAGGTCTATACCCAATAAAGCTAAACTCCATCTAAGTTGTAAAAAACCCCAGCTGAAATAAAATACGCTACGGAAGTAACTTTAACATCCTGAAAACAGGACAGCTAAGACCCAAGCTGGGATTAGAACCTCACTATGCTTAGCCCTAAACCCAAGTAGTAAAAATAACAAAACTACTCACCAGAGAACTACAAGCAACAGCTTAAAACTACTTGGTGGTGCTTTATATCCTTCTAGAGGAGCCTGTTCTGTAATTGGTAAATCCCCATATACCCCACCATCTCTTGCCACTCAGCCTTTATAACACCACCTTCAGCAAACCCTAAAAACGCCTTAAAGTAAGCACAAGAACTGTTATGTCTCTTACTAGTTCTGCCTCCTTAAGGACTTCAGTGATCAAATGCTTTTTAAAATAGCCCCACGTTTTTGGAATATGATTTCTTCAGTGGTCCTGGTTGGTTGATTGAGGACTGTATCACCAAGAAACGTTCTTTCCACTCTGTGAACACCAACTACACTTTGGTAGCTGAATCCTGTCTCTGTAATCAGAAATACAATATGTTGGTTATCATCATTGACCTAGTTTATATTTGCCTGCTCTTCAAAAGACATTGACTGCCTTGATGGATTCTTCTCTTTGGTCAGCTCATGTGCTGTTAAACTGTGGCAGTGACGAGGTAATATTAGGGGAAATTATTATGTCGTTTTGCCTTTGGTTTTACCTAAGATGTCAGGGTAGCCTTTCAGGAACTGAAATACACTCAAGCCCAAACAAGTAAAACAGTAGTAAAGTATGAAATCGGTTTTTATATTTCTAAAATTGAATTAATTAGACAAAGTACACTTATTATGGTATGAAGAATGATCACGAATAAACAGAATGAAACTATGCTTATTAAGGCAGATTAGGAAAATACTTTAGAGGATGCAGGGGGTTTACTTTTCCTTTTATGAGATTTGTTTACTAATAAAATTTCATCTCCCTCAGCCTCAACAAGCTCCCAGTAATTAGTAGCGATTAGCTAAGATCTGCTACCCCGTACTTGGACTGTTCTATTTTCTCAGAAAACAAGTCCACTTTCCTTGGGTTGCGGGGAAAGAAGTTTTATTTTTTCATAAAATATGTCAGGTAAACTGGCATTCTAACAGACTTTTGAATAATGAAAGTTCACTATGTCGGCAGGAAAACAAACAAATGGTGGTGGTAACCCCACTGCTGTAAGATGTGAGGTCTGCTCGTGTTTAAGAATGGAGACTGAAGTCGGACACGGCGGCTCACGCCTGCCATCCCAGCACTTTGGGCAGTTGAGGTGGGTGGATCACCTGAGGTCAGGAGTTTGAGACCAGCCTGAGCAACATGGAGAAACCCCATCTCTACTAAAAATACAAAAATTAGCTGGGCGTGGTGGTGTGCACCTATAATCCCAGCTACTTGGGAGGCTGAGTCAGGAAAATCACTTGAACCCAGGAGGTGGAGGTTGCAGTGAGCCGAGATCGTGCCATTGTAATCCAGTCTGGGCAACAAGAGCAAAACACTGTCAAAAAAAAAAAAAAAAAAAAANAAAAAAAAAAAAAAAAAAAAAAGAATGGAAACTGCAAAATTTTGAGTATAATTTTAAATATTAATGTCTCTGATATTTGTACTTCTGTAAGTTAAAAAATTGCTAATATACGTGGCAATAACTTCTAAGCATTTTGTAAAGCTCTATACAAGTTATTCAACTTAATTAGGAGTAGCTTCTGTCTTTGCCTCGTAGCTTTTGATGGGCGGATAGAAAGCGAAGCAAAGTTTGGTAGCTTGCTCAGGATTGTACTAGCAAGTGGCAGAACTGGGACAGAACCCCAGATCTGGGAAGTAGAATCATTGATGTGTTATAGTCCATTAAAATATATTAATCTTGCAAAATTTTGCAGTAAGTTATTGAAAAGTACCAACAAAAGGAAGCTATTATCAGAAACAAAATAAACTACTAATAAACATCTTTAGAGTAATTCTTTGCTCACTACAAAGATGAGCATGGTATTAAAAATGAAATGCTAAAACTTTTAGAGTTTTAATTTTAGCCATGATGTGCTTTGGTAATAATAGAGTTGTAATAAATTATTATTTTTTCTTTTTTTTTAAGAGGCAGGGTTTCACCATGTTGGCCAGACTGGTCTCGAACTCCTGACCTCAGGTGATACACCCATCTCAGCCTCCCAAAATGCTGGGATTATAGGTGAGAGCCACCACACCCAGCTGCCATAAATTATTTTCTTGTGGCTATTTTGTTTCTATGCCAGAAATTCATCTGGAAATTATAGTACAACCAATAGCTGCTAAAGTCGTGGTGGTAGTAATTATATCAATGACGTCATTGTGGAAGTAGAGAATAATGAAGTTATTTTGAGGGAAGTCCACTTCAGTAGAATAGCAAATCCTCTTCAAATGTAGGGCAAGTCAGAAGGGAAAGAGGCCTAACTTTGGGTTTATAATATATCATGAAAAGGGAGGTTTGGAGCTGGGAATGATTTCAGGAATACTTTGCTGATTAAAAATTGGACTGCAAAGAGTTAATTCTGAATTTTTAACCAGACATTATTAAAGTTGTTAGCAATAGTTTTGGCTCTGATAGTAAGATTTTTTTTTTTTTTTTGAGATGGAGTTTCACTCGTCACCCAGGCTGGAGTGCAGCAGCATGATCTCGGCTCACTGAAACCTCCACCTCCTGGGTTCAAGCGATTCTTCTGCCTCAGCTTCCTGAGTAGCTGGGATTACAGGTGCCTGCCACCATACCTGGCTCATTTTTTGTGTTATTGGTAGATACTGGGTTTTGCCATGCTGGGCAGGCTGGTCTCGAACTCCTGACCTCAGGTGACCTGCCCACCTTGGCCTCCCAAAGTGCTGGGATTACAGGCATGAGCCACTGCGCCCAGCCAATAGTAAGATTTTTCAACAAGCATTGTTAGTCTCTAGACTGCTGCTCTGTGAAGTTTCTACCACTAGGACTGGAAGAAACTTCAACCATCAGGTCTGCTACCTGACGTGGCTTGTATCTATGTCCCCACCCAAATCTCATGTTGAATTGTAACCCCCAATGTTGGAGGTGGGGCCTGGTGAAAGGTGATTGGATCATGGAGATGGATCCTTCATGATGGTTTAGCTCCATCCCTTTGGTGCTGTTCTCCTGATAGAGTTCTTACCAGATCTGGTTGTTTAAAAGTATAGAGTACCTTTCCCAGCCCTTAGTTCTGCCATGTAAGATACCTGCTCCTGCTTTGCCTTCCACCATGTTTGTAAATTTCCTGAGACCTCCCCAGAGCCGAGCAGATGCCAGCATCATGCTTCCTGTACAGGCTGTGGAACCATAAGCTAATTAAACCTCTTTTCTTTATAAATTACCCGGTCTCAAGTACTTCTTTATAGCAATGTGAGAACTGACCCATACACTGCCTTAATATAGGATCCTTTCTTGGAGCCTCCCTCATAAGAGGTTTTAGTTTTTGCCATGAAGGTACCTAGCTGTCAGAGGCTTACCACCTTCCAAGTAAATTATTCTTGTTTTATAGGTGGAAAACCTGAGACTAAAAGAGGTAACTTGATAAGGGTTCTGCAGCTCCGAGGTGGGCCATGAGTTGTCCATGCCGGAACAAGCCAGACTGTTCACGTTCCAAAGCCCAAACTTACCTTCCGAAGGCTCGGCATTGGGATACCATGAACCACTGCCCTACAATCCCACGACGTGCAGAGTAACCATGGTTTTACCATTAGAGATTCATTTCTGAATGATGTGGTGAAAACAGTATGAATTTTGCTCATTTGGTAGGCTGAGGACAATAGCCCTTCTCTTTATAATCAGCCTGAGTAAATTACTCACCCTTGCGGAACCTCTGTGCTCTGGGTTAGGATGAGACCAGCAATACCTATCTTGAGAGGTTGTAGAGATGAATCCTGGTAAGTGATGTGCTGGAGCACTTGAAGGTATCTGGTGCTGTTTTAAGTATTGAATGAATGTGTTGTCTGATTCTCAGAGCAGTAGTCTAAGGTAGGAATCCAGAGGTGGGCCCAGAGGAAAGAAATGATGTGTCTGAGTCCAGAAGCTGGTAGGTGTATAATTCAATGTAAATCAATTCCCTTCTGGTTTTGGGGGGAATCAGGGGCTCGGGGGATAGTTCACTGTCCTTGAGTCCTATGCTAAACTGACAATGCCCTTGTGAAGGTAACACACACACCTCTGAGAGGTTGTAGTAGCCAGTAATTTGAATCGAAGCCTAAGGTGAAAACCTCTATCAGCAAACACAAATGCTTCTAGTAAATCCTAATAGCCCCTCTGGGAAGCGGGTGCAGGTCCTTGGGGTGCCATCATCAGGATGGTGCAGGGGATGTCTGATGGAGGGAATGTGAAAAAGACTAAGGTGGTGCATTATCTAGACAGCTGGGCTGAACTGACTTGGGGCTAGAATCATGGGTGCCTTGTGGAGCGGGTGGGTAGGAGTCAGGTGGGCATTGGAGGTTGAGGAGGAGTCAGGGTCATAAAGAGAAAGAGGGATGCTGTTTCCCCTGGATTGTTTCTCCTGGACTAGAGCTGGCTCCTTACATGAGACTCACTTCCTTCCTTGTTGAGCCCAACGAAATGAGGTCCATAAACCATGTTAGGAAAATTGGACCTCGATGCTTTTTCTTTCTTGGTTAACCTTGAAAGAACTCCCCTTCTCCCTGCATCCTAAAAACGGAGAGAAGGAATGCTCTGATGGAAAACCTACAGGGGATGGATTTCAGAGGTCATGCTTGGCCAAGAGCCAAACAACATAGCAGGCTTTGGAGCCACAGAGTTGGCAGGGATTTGAAGCCTTTTCTCGAGGGGACAGCAAGCTAAGGGGTAAAGTGACAGGCGTGGTCACTCCCCTTTCTTCTTGGGGTGGAAGAAAACCAGAGCAGGGGAGAGCCCAGAGTAAAAAAAAAATGCCATGTGGGAGATGAGGACAGGAAATGCATCAGACATGAAGATTTACGTGCCTGTGTGTGTTTACAGTAATCCGTCCCTGCCTCAGAGGCTGGGATCAAGGCAGCCTGTTTCTCTTTGGAGTGCAGAGGCCACATCACAGCTGCAAGGGGATTTGGCCACGGAAGGCTTCCTGCTGTGCTTCCCACACCCCCAACTCCAATGCAGCTTTTTTCTAATGCTAAAAGCAGAGTATTCATGATAAATGTGGGTGCAGGAAAGTAATATTTTCATATTTTCAAATTATTTCTTTCCAAGAGAGCGTGAGGTTTGGAAGAAATGGAAATACTTTTTTTTTTTTTTTTTTTTTTTTTTTTTTTTTTTTTTTTTTTTTTTTTTTTTTTTTTTTTTTTTTTACGGTATAACAAGTTATGTGGTGACTTGCCTGTCTTTTCCTTCATGGATGGAAATTAGAGTCAACAAGCCCAAGGTAAAAGTCTCTATCAAGAAAATGCAAAGGATCCTAGCAAATCCTAATGACACTGTTTCTCTTATGGTTTCCTGTCCAAAGTACATCTGCGTATAAACTTTCTCATTTTCTTTGCATCATCATTGTGTCAAGCTCATAGATGCAGGAAAGCTGAGGAAGTTGGTGGTTAAGTGGTTTGTCTGAGTTTATGAAGATGATAAGCTCCCAGGTGTGTGCATGTGTGTGCGTGCATATGTGCGTGTGCACACTCAATTGCATGGGTTTTCCTTTTCATTCATTTACTGGACATTCATTTACTTTGAAGTTCTTTGTAAAACCTGTACTTATTCTAATGATCTGTGGTGTCATCCATCACCCTGCAGGATCAGCTGAGTTCTTGATGCCAAACTTTGCTGCATCCTTTGTTGAAGGCGTGAGTGTAAAGTAAACCTAAACGAATGGAAATAACACAGAAGTTTGTGTTCCTTTAAGTGGGTCTCTGGGTGTTCACTTTAGTGCCGTCTGTGGTGAGGTGACAGGGCATTCCACATTTAGTTCTTTCCAGGAACAGAATCTCTTGTCAGATGTAGGAGACAATATCTCCATGGCCACATTTATCTGGAAGTCGGGGTTGTTTTTATGTATCCTGAAAGATGAATCTTGAGACCAGTTTTCTTTGCACATTAAATTTACTTGGAAGTATGACTGGAAGAAGGCCCCTGACAACTTTTGACCCCACCTGGTGATTCTGTGGAGTTAGCAGTTAAAATTTGAGAATAGATATTTCCTATTTCTTTGGATTTTACTAATTGTGGTTTTGTAAGCAGTGAAATGGTTAAGAGCTTCCCTTTAGCATATCCTACTTAAAGAGACATGGTGAACTTAGGAAATTTCATACAACAAATGAGATTACCTCCAAGATGTTAGAATATTCTCAAAATCTTTCCTGAGAACCTCAAATGCTCTTGAAAAACTTGTGTTCTTACAAATGGTGAATGCATTTTAGCTACACTAATCATGAAAGTGGGAGCCCTAAGAACCTCAAGATAGGCAATTTATTGTCCATCCGATTTTAAGTCATGTACGAAGCTGTGTGGATGCTGCTGGTCTTTTCGTGCTGTCACCTTTGTAACGCTTGCCCTGACTTGACTACACGCTTCCCTGCTCTGTCTTTCCGCTACATAGCTACAAGGCACACTACGGATTGATGCTTTTCATTCATTTACTTTGAAGTTCCTTCTAAAACCTGTACTACTACTACTACTACTACTACTACTACTTCTTCTTCTTCTTCTTCTTCTTCTTCTTCTTCTTCTTCTTCTTCTTCTTCTTTTCTTCTTCTTCTTCTTTCTTTCTTCTTCTTTCTTCTTTCTTCTCTTTCTTTTTTTTTTTGAGATGGAGTCACGCTTTTGTTGCCCAGGCTGGAGTACAGTGGCACAATCTTGGCTCACTCCAGCCCCTGACTCCCGGGTTCATGTGATTCTCCTGCCTCAGCCTCCTGAGTAGCTGGGATTACAGGTGCCTGCCACCACACCTGGCTAATTTTTGTCTTTTCAGTAGAGATGGGGTTTCACCATGTTGGCCAGGCTTGTCTCAAACTCCTGACCTCAGGTGATCCACCCACCTTGGCCTCCTAAAGACTGAGATTACAGTTGTGAGCCACCACACTCAGCCTAAAACCTGTACTTATTCTAATGATGCTGGTGGCTTCCCAGTCCCCTGCAGGATCAGCTAAGGGGTGGCTATGCTGGGTTTACCTCTGTCCTATAGTCTCTGAATTGACACTGAACAGTGTAGCTGCTCTTGAGATGTTAAATAAACTGGAAGGAAAAGAGGAATATATTGGGACATATTTTTAACATGCCTTTAAACATCTCTGAAACGTAACACAGATATGTGCTGTAAGCCTACAGCAACACCTGAAGGCCAGCCTCTACATTGGGTAGCTTGTTCTGAATGGCTGTGCTGGCTATGAGGAAAATGACCTGGGAGAGGAGCCCGGGAAAGCCCAGCTGCACGCATTGCCGTGAATCTCCTTGGGCAGCTTTCTAAGTGAGGAGCTGGGGTATCTGGATTGCCCCTAGGAGGCTCATTAAGTTCTAAGAAGGTGAGCAAAATTGATTTAATATATTGTTTGTGTTAGCTAGCGTATTCGTTTAAGGTTAAATTTACATAATAGTAGAGTTGTATTTTTATGTGCGTTTTGTGTATTTTTATAGTACAGTGGGAGTTCCTTATAGGATTAGTGTTCACTGGACATTCGTGGCCATTTTATAGGATTTAGGAGCAGTATTTTACATTTTAAATGATTACTATGAATTCAGTTGTTATTTTTATATTTCCTGCCACATTACTGGTAATATCTGAGTTTATCTGATGCTGAGTTTATAGTCAGAAATGTATCCCAGGATGGTGAGGCTGGCGGTATGGAGAATTTAGCCTGGTTTACATTCGGTTCATCCTAGGTTGGGGGTTGCCGGAACAGTTTTATTGATAGTGGATGCTCTCCTTCCTTAAAATGAAAATAATAATAAAAAAATCCCACCAAATCTCTTTCAAATATCTCTTTTCTCCTGTTCCCCCTCCTCCCAGGAAACTACTATAAAAACCAGACTGAGATGAAGATTCAGCTTTTTTTTTTTTTTTTTGAGACGGAGTCTCACTCTGTCACCCAGGCTGAAGTGCAATGGCGCGATCTCCACTCACTGCAACCTCCGCCTCCCAGGTGCAAGCAATTTTTCAGCCTCAGCCTCCTGAGCAGCTGGGACTACAGAAGCGTGCCCCCACACCCAATTAATTTTTTGTATCTTTAGTAGAGACGGTGTCTCGCCACGTTGGCCAGGCTGGTCTTGAACTCCTGACCTCAAGTGATCTACCCACCTTGGCCTCCTGAAGTGCTGGGATTGCAGGTGTGAGCCACCACACCCGGCCCCCAGTCTTTTTGTATTTGTCACGTGTGGGTAACTCTTGAGTTCCCAACTCTTGCTGATTTAAAATCTGCCATAGGCTTTCTTCCTAAATCCTTCAGCTGGCGAGCATCTAGGCACTCTCCCCTCACTTGATTGCAATGTTTGATGAGAAAAAAAAAAAAAAACAACCCTAATGTGCAGAGCATTTAATAAGCCCACATAAGCCCCTTCCCATCTCTCCACTCCTGCTTATAAGGGACCTCATAGTCATTCTGGGACAAGCCCCTAAGTCTGTTTTTTTTTTTTTTTTTTTTTTTTTTTTTTGGTGTTGTTTTGCTATTTAAAGTTTCACTGATTTGCCTTAATGCATTCCTTGGTGCTGGAGGGATGGGCTGTCTTACCATGTGCTGCTGAGCGGTGCGGACAGAGGCGAACTAGGGGAATGCAAGAGCCACTGCTTTAAGAAGGTCACACCCCTGTGTCACTGCCAATGTTGGAAGGAAGTAGTGAATTGTCTATGAAGGGATGAGCGTGGCATTGTAGAGGCACACGGCAGGGAGAGAAGGCACAGAGGAGAAGCATGGGGAACACCATGTGCAAGTAATTGACCGAGATAGGAGGGCAGATGGAGGACATGGGTCAGATGAGGCCGGAAACATAGCCAAGTCACCAAAGGACGTGGAGACCCTCCTGGGGTGTGTGGCCTTACTCTTGGTCCTAAGGAGCCATAGGATGGCATAATCAGGTGGCTCAAAACATGGAAAAATGGGCTGAGAGTGTGGTGTGAATCTTGGCCTCGCAGGTCCTCGCTCTGTAACTTGGGGGAGTGTATGAACATCTGTGCTGCCAGCTCCTGGTCTGTAATAAGAAGACACTGAGGGTGACTTCCTCAAGTTGTCTTGAGGATAAAGGAGTCCCATGTGTAAGGCACCTGGTGGGGAGTAGCCGTCCTTGGGGCTGGCTGGACCCCACTTGCTGTCTAGAAGCAGCAGGTCAGATGGTTGGCATTGGGGAGAGATGGGAGGCAGGGGGAACCTGGTTTGGAGGGCTTTGTGATGATCTGGGCAGCGGTTACCAATGAGGGTTGGGCTCTGTGCCACTCTGCCCTCCAAATTCCCTTGGAGGTGGGAGTCTGTGGCCAGGAATATTCCTACATGTTCCTCCACCAAGCCATAAGAGTAAACCCAGGCAGTGGTAGGAACAGAACTGAGAAATTTTAGGAGGCAGAATAACTGAGGCTTGGTGAAATTTAGGAAGCCTTATATCATCTGTTGGACAACCTGTTGTCTAGTGCCCTACCGTTCTTACAGGGAGACATGTAATTGACACAGCCGACTAGTATTCCTTGCAAACTAATAGAAAATAGGCATTTAAGAAAACGGTTTTAAGCAGGTTTTGTGTAGGTTTCTTTGGGGATTGGGACAGGTATCATGGGAATATTTGCCTTTGACTTAAAATGAGTTTCCTTAGAAGTCCATTGGACTCAATGTGTAAACTCTAATGTTCAGAAAATTCTTTTCTGAGGTACAAAGTATTAGTCCATTCTGAAGCTCTTTGTGGCAACAGAGACTCTAAGAACTAAATTCCGCAACGGAATGGAAGCTGCGAGCAGGGGATTATCTAGTACTAGGGTTTAGGCGTTTTGCAAAACAATTCAGCAAAGTCTATAAAGGCAATGGGGGACAAATAATATTGCTTTTTTTGTGCTGCCAACCAGGTTTGTCACATGGATTAGTAATTTAGATAGGAACAGCCATGAATCACTGCTTAGACTTTCACATTTAATTTGATCCTGGAAGCAATTTCCTTTCAAATTCTCGAGCTGTAGTTATCATTAATGAATTAAACATTGTGAAACCCAGAGAACTACTAATTCATTTTGAAATAAGTAGACATTTAAATCTGAAGAAGAAGCCTTAAATTTTTTCAGTGGTGTTTAATATTTTTAGGCTGACAAAATGTGGCATGACATTTTGTAGATGTGGTTTTCTCAGAATGATTATTGATAAGTATTGGAGTAGATGTGCCCGACAATTTGGCTGCAGGTTTTAGGGATGTGATATTGTGATATAATAAGATATATATATATATATGTTTGTTTTTCATCCTCCATTATCTGGTATCGAGTTCCTAAAACCCTTGCAATTTCTTGAGTGATAGAGGTTAGCGGACTATCTTTTGTTTTTCATCATAAATGCTTTTCTTTCTTTCTTTCTTTCTTTCTTTCTTTCTTTCTTTCTTTCTTTCTTTCTTTCTTTCTTTCTTTCTTTTTCTTTCTCTCTCTCTCTCTTTCTTTCTTTCTTTCTCTGTCTCTCTCTCTTTCTGTCTCTCTGTCTCTCTTTCTCTCTTTCTCTCTTTCTTTCTTTCGCAGAATTTTGCTCTTGTTGGCCAAGCTGGAGTGCAATGGCGTGATCTTGGCTCACTGCCACCTGTGCCTCCTGGGTTCAAGCAATTCACCTGCCTCAGCCTCCTGAGTATCTGGGATTACAGGCATGCACCACTATACTCAGCTGATTTTTTGTATTTTTAGTAAAAACAGGTTTTCACTATGTTAGACATGCTGGTCTCGAACTCCTGACCTCAGGTGATCCGCCCACCTTGGCCTCCCAAAGTGCTGGGATTACAGGTGTGAGCTACCATGCCTGGCCATAAACTCCTTTCCACCATACCTTAGCTTATGCTAATGAGGTGACTTTTGGTGGACTCTTAGCTGGCTTCAGAGTGTGGGCTGGTTGCCAGAGGAACCAACCCTGTGATTAGAGGGTTGTGACTTTCCGCTTCACCCCAGACTTCCTGGTAGGGAAGAAGGGCTGAAGATGGAGTTAATCCCCAGCAGCCAATGATTTATTTGACTATGTCTACACAATGGGGCCTCCATCCAACCCCTAAGTGACGGGGTTCTGGTTGGTGAACACTTGGAGCTGGGAGGGTGACACCTCCCAAGAGGTCATGGAAGCTCTGTGCGCCCAACCTTGCCTTGTGTGTTTCTTCCATTTGGCTGATCTGAGTCATATCCTTTATCATAAACCAGTAATAATCATAAGCTGTTCCTGAGTTCTGTTAGCCATTCTCACAAGTTAGCAAACCCGAGACTGGGTTGTGGGAAACCCCATTGATAGCCAGTCAGTCAGAAGCACAAGAGGCCTGAGACTTGTGCTTGGCATCTGAAATGAGGGCAGTCTTGTGGGGCTGAGCCTCTGATGTGTGGGGTCTGTGCTGACTTCGGGTAGTTAGGGTCACAATAGAATTGAGTTATGGGACACCCCATTGGTGTCCAGAGAGTTGGAGACTTGGTTGTTGAGGTGGAAGAAACCCATGTGTTTGATGTCAGAAGTGTTTTGTGGGTAGAAACAGATTGTAGCTGTAAGGGGTGGGAAAGATGAAGTCAGGTTCTCTTATTGACCAATGACTGGGTGTTTTTCAGAAAGAGAAAGATGAAAATATGCGGAAAAGGCAGCTGATTAGAGCTGGAGCTCACCACCCAAGTTCCTTGTCATCAGTGCTGTTCAGCTTAACCCTTTCAGTCCTGTCCTTGCCTTGGACACCGGCCACTCTGCCCTGGCTCTGCCTTTGTTACTCTTGTCAGGTGTTGCTTTGGGGAAAGGATCTGTCCAGTCATCAGATGTCCTCAGACACTAGTGTGTAATGCCCCCACCTCTTTAGCACTCCTCAAAGCCTAGCATCAGGAAAATGCACTTGATACAGCATGCTAGTTAAGGACAGGCCATACAGCTACCTAGGATTTCTTGGAGATTTGGAAGCACAGAATGAGACAGAATATAAAGGCTGAAGCGCTGATCTTTCCAGCATGGAAAATGTGCTTAGGTTTTTCCCCTTATTAAATACTGCCATGGAAAAAGTCAGCAGGAGAATCTTAGGATTGTGTCTACAGTGACGTTACCTGAACAACTGAAAAAAGTCAAGGCACTGCTTTTCAAGAGCGGATGTTTTACGGCCATATCATTTGATTTGTTTTGGACATGGATGCCTTCCAGAACCTTTGGTTACCTTGTCTTTAAAATTTTTTTAAGATAATATTTTTGGCTGTGTGTAGGGAAAACTCTACCTGAGAATTTTTGTTTTCATACCACCACAATCGTCAACACACAAGTAGAGACCCCAGGTGAGTGTCCTCTACTTTAGTTCCAACACTGTCTACCCAGGGATAATGTCAGAACCCACTGGCTGAGGGCTCAGTCCCCAAGACTGCTCCTACCTGCACACCAGTCGTTAAGTCTGGGCCTCCACAGAACTTCTGACCAACAGGCTTCAAGTTGAAGTCCCCATAAACCCCCACTTTGGCTTCAATTAATTTGCTGGATTGGCTCACAGAACTCTGCGAAACCCTTACTTATGTTTACCGGTTTATTTTAAAAGATATTGCAAAGGATATAGGTGAAGAGACACGTGGGGCAGGGGATGGGGAAAGCACGTGGAGCTTCCATGCCCTCCCTGGGTGCCACCCTCTGGGAACCTCTGCCTGTTCAGCTGTCTGGAAGCTCCTTGAACCCTGTCCACTGGGCTTTTATGGAAGCTTTATGACATCAGCATTCCATCCTCCAGGGCATGGAGGGGATACTCTTATGGAAGGGTCTTAAGACCCTCAATCAGAAAAACAATATGTCCTGCCCTGGGACAGGTGAAAGGGAGGTGGAAGAAGGTGAGAGGCCTGTCGCTAAGGACTGACACGCCCAACATTATAACGAAAGACTATGACAAGGGATATGGGAGTCAGGAGCCAGGAACCACGGAGGAAAACCAATGACCAATCCATATCCTAACACCAGGGGCCAAACGGTTTCTTACCCTCCTCTCCCACTTTTTAAAAAGCCTCTTGCTCTTACTTCACCTCTTGCTCTTGCTTTGTCAGCTGAAGTTCTTTTCAGGATGGTCACCTCCTCTCTGGGCGGTCTCTGATCCCATTGATTCTTAGTTTCCTTGTGTGTGAAATGGACATGAGAATTTTTGCTTCCTTTTCTGCCACACGCATTGTCGTGAAGATTAAATGAGATGATGGACGTGAAAATACTGCATCTAGTGCCTTTTAGTCAACATAGGCAGAGAGGAGATGGGGGGTCAGGATGGAGGAGGCAGGGCTTTGTATTAATATGTAAATAGGGAGAAAAAAGCCTCAATTCCTGCCTTTTCCCACTTCTGGTCCTTCCCCAACTTGAGACCTGAATTAGCAAGAATGACCAGCTTCTCCTGGGAAGGAAAGTTCTTCTAAAAGCCTTGAGGAATTGTATTCATTTTTCCAATTTAACCAAGCCACTTCTGTGAAAGGTGTTCTTAGTGCTATAGTTTGGATGTGTGACCCCTCTAAATTTCATGTTGAAATTTAATGCCCAATGTTGGAGGTGGGGGGGCCTAACAGGAAGTGTTTATGTTACAAGATCCCTCGTGAGTAGATAAACATTCTGTGGATTGGTGAGTGGGTTTTCACTCTATTATTTTCCATGAGGGCTGGTTGTTACAAAGAGCCTTCCTCTCTCACCATGTGATCTCTGCACACACCAGCTTTCCTTCGCCCACTGCCACAAGTGGAAGCAGCTTGAGGCCCTCACCAAATGCCCAGTCTTGAACCTTTTGGCCAATGGAACTGTGAGCTACATAAGCCTGTTTTCTTTATAAATTACCTCTCTAGCAACACCAAAGGGACTAAGACACTGAGCATAATATGTACAGTCATGCCTCACTCGATGATGGGAATATATTTTTAGAAATGCATCTTTGTGTGATTTTGTTGTGTGAACGTGATAGAGTGAGTACACGTACACCAGCCTAGGTGATGTATCCTAGTGCACATGTACACTATACAGTTTAGCTATTGCTCCCAGACAGCAAACCTGTACAGCATGTTATCATACTGAACACTGCAAAAGCAATTGTAACATACACAATAAGTATTTGTTTATCTAAACATGGAAGAGACACAATAAAAATATGGTATAAAAGATTCAAAAGGTCCACCTGGATGGGACACTCACCATGAATGGAGCTTGCAGGACTGGAAGTTGCTCCACGTGAGTCGGGAAGTGAGTAGTGAGTGGGTGTGAAGGCGAGGACGTTCCTGTGCGCCGCTGGAGACGTTGTACACACAGTACCCTTAGACGACACTAAATTTATACAAAATATTTTTCTTCAATAATAAATGAATCTTAGCTTACGGTAACTTTCTAACCTTATAAACTAAACTTTGCTTAACTTTTTGACTCTTTTGTAATAGCATTTAGCTTAAATCACAAACATCGTACAGTGGTACCAAATATTTTTCTTTATATCCTTCTTCTATAAGCTTTTTTCTATTTGTAAAATTAATTTTTCCTTTTTAAAGTTTTTTGGTTAAAATCTAAAAGGCAAATACATTAGCCTAGGGTTACACAGGGTCAGGATTGTCAGTATTACTGCCTTCCGCCTCCACATCCTGTCCCACGGGAAGGCGTTCAGGGCAATAATGCACACGGAGCTGTTATTTCCCGTGACAGCAGGGCGTTCTTCTGGATACCTCCCGAACCACCTGCTGGGGGCATTTTACAGTTAACTTAAAAAAAAAATAAGTAGGAGTACACTCTAAAATAACGATAAAATATAGTACACGGTATAGTAAATGCAGCAAAAAAAGCAGTAACATCATCGTTTATTATCAAGTATTCTGTACTGTACCTAATATGTGTGCTAGACTTTTCTGCAGTCGGCTGCAGGGCAGGTTTGTTTATGCCAGCCTCACCATCAACATGTGAGTAATGCATTGCAGTGCAACAGTGCTATGATGGCTATATCACCAGGCAATAGGAATTTTCTAGCTCCATTATAATCTTATGGGACCAATATCTTCTATGTGGTCTGTTATTGACTGAAACGTTATATGGTGCATGACTGTGTTTTCTCTTTGCTATTTGGTGCTACTTCTAAATTGGGATGGTTTTGTGATTCCTCAGTTGTTTGCTTCCCTCTTACATGAGTTTTCTAGGGCTGCCTTAACAAAGTAGGTGGCTTCAAACAACAGAAACTCTGTCACAGTTCTGGAGGCTGGTAGTCGACAGGCACGGTGTCAGCAGGCCTATGCGCTTCCGAGACCCATGGGAGAACCCTTCCTCGCTTCCCCAGCTTCTTGCGCTGTCGGCAGTCCTTGGCATTCCTGGCTTTAGGCTCCTGTCATCACGTGGCTGTCTCTCCTCGTGTGTCTTTGCTGTGTTAAAGGACACTAGTCATGTTGGATTAAGGGCTCACCCTACTCCAGCATGACCTCATCTTAACTGGTGACATCTGCAGTGACCCAATTTCCAAATAAGGCTACATTCTGAGATACTGGGGTTCAGGATTTCTTTTTCTTTTTGGAGACAGAGTCTCAGTCATCCAGGCTGGAGTGCAGTAGTATAATCTTGGCCCACTGCAACTTCTGCTTCCTGGGTTCAAGCCATTCTCCTGCTTCAGCTTCCTGAGTAGCTGGGATTACAGGTGCACACCACCGGCTAATTTTTGTATTTTCAGTAGAGATGAGATTTCACCATGTTGGCCAGGCTGGTCTCGAACTCCTGATCTCAAGTGATCTGCCCACTTTGGCCTCCCAAAGTGCTAGGATTGCAGGCATGAGCCACTACACCTGGCCTAGGGGTCAGGATTTCAACATATCTCTTTGGGAGACACAACTCAACCCATTCCCCCACCCCTCCATAGGTGGGTGATGATCCTTCACTCTGCAGCTTCAAGTCCCTTTTCCGAGGGCAGTGTCTGCTGGTCGGATGGGAATGCAGCTCCCCGACTCTCCAGAACTCTTAGCCTTGTAATCATGCCTCTGACACATGTGTCGGGAGCCCCGGGAACAGTGTGTAAATGTGACACGGTGTTTCTGAAGCACCTCGAGTTTGAATTTGCACCGCAACAGCCCTCTCATGCTCTGTTGTGTATTTTACTTCAGTCAACGAAACCTGAAACTGATGGGCTTTGATGGTACCAGTGGGAAGGACAAAAGTCCTTACAGTTTTATTTTTGAAACAATTGGTTTGATTAGAAGTACCGAGGTGGGAATTTGAGCAAGTGCACGCTCGTCCCAGTCTGCGAGGTGGAACAAGTGCACAGTGGCTTCTGCATGGTAGTGATGACTTGTAGGAAACCACCAGCCCTCATTTATAATATGGGGTCATGACTGAGGGATATCAGATGGGCCCATGTGGGTTAGAAAGGGCCTTCTTCGATGACGGTTGCAGCCAGCTGACATTGCACCATTGCACTCTAGCCTGGGTGACAGAGCGAGACTCTGTCTCAAAAAAAAAAAAAAGGCAAGGGCCTTCTTCACCTTCCTGTAATTGGATATTGACATAACTAGGTGCATAAGAAACATGGAGTTTCCCCAAATATTATTTATACAGTAAGAACAAAGCCCGGGACCCCGAGTTTAGTTTTTGTTTTGTCTCAGGCTTACTGACTAAACTTAAGCACATTTCCTATTTAAATAGGATCTCCGTTTTTGTGAAAATAGTGAAATTTGCTGCATCATGATATCTGCAAAGCAATTAATAGGTTGCTGAATGCAAACTGCTGGCAGACCTCAAGTGAATAGTCAGGGGTGATGATGTGGATGGCCACTCTCCAGCTTTGCCTCCACGGAACACAGAAGTTTTAGGCTGGGACACAGGATTTCAGTAAGAACAAGGCCAGACCTAGGAATGAGTACTGCAGACTGGCTTGGTGGGAGCCCTGGGCGGAAATCGACCACGAGGTGAAGCGGAGGAGCTGCAGTAGAGTCGGGGGCCCGGGGTATTCTTCAGGGTGATGGGTTGGGATGTGAAGTCTAGGGAGAAGGTATTGGGGAAATATTTCTAGAGATGGCTGGATCTCAGGGGCAGATTCCTCATCCTAGGGTATATGGTTGCAGGGAGGTAGGTCTAGAGGACTTGTGGGAGGGAGGGACTGGCAAAAATCTTAGCAAGTGTCAGATTCAAAGAGCTGAGGAGCTAAGAAAGTGCTCAATGTCAAAGGGCCCTGGGCAGGAGGTCATAGGGGAACCCGTAGTCAGCGGGACCTGCGTGGAGTCCCAGAGGGTTATACCGAACTGTCTAAACATCTCTCCTAAGGTTAAGGGTGGTCCTGGAAATTGGGGTAAAGAGTTTGTATGTAGCGGCAGAGGGAGATTTCAGAAAGACAGACAGTTGTCTTTTTCAGCCCCTGCTGTGGTGGCTCTGATTCGTTTATTTTAATAGATTATAGCAGAGGAGACCCAAGCAGAAAGCTAAACCCATCCCCCTACCTCAGATTGACTAGAGTTGTTTTTTGCTGCTGCTCTTGTTGTTTTAGTTGTCTGATTATTTATGTAACCACAAGGCAAATGTGTGATTTTGGAAAATGCTCTTGAATGTAGCTGTTTATATACTTCCATGACAAATTTACTTAAATGACTATCGATTAACAGGACTGAGGCTGAAAGGTGTTTTGTGTTGGGCTATTATCTGAAACTAGATGAATAAAGGCCCGCAGTGGTGGTGTTTCTTTTTAATTATTATTATTTTTTATTTTTTTTTAAATCACTGGCGAGTCCCTGGAGGACACGGAACCTGTTGTCAGAACACAGCCATGAAATGGAAGGTGTGGTCATTTAAAAGAACTAACAGTAGGTTTGAAGAAAAATTATAGCAGTAACAACATACTGGGGAACATTCTCTTGCTTATTGCTGCTTGAAGAGAAAAAGCCATTTTATTGGATTTTGAAAGTTTGCTTCATTTTACCAGGATTCAAACTAGACTATTCAGAGGCCCTAAAGGTTCTAAAGCAATTCCCAGGCACAATATTTCACAGCTTTTAGTATAAAAATTATTTCAGTTTCACCATGAAAATAAAAATCACGTGGACACAACGTGTGGTTCCTGGAGCAGGCATGGAAGATCTGGGCTTTTGACATGAATTGACTTTGGCCAAATCATTTAATTTCCTTAAGTCTCAGTTTTCTCATCTGCAAAATAGAAAAGGATCTGCCCTTTCTCCCTGTTACAGTGTTGAGGGTATTGGAGACAGTGCTGGAAACCTGACATATGATGGAAATGAGAACAGGAATTATCAGCAGGAAGCAAAAAGTGAGATTCTCTGTCTTTTATGCCTGTCCCCTGCCTCTATTTTAATTATATTCACTCTAGAGTTTTGATTGAATAATGCTGGTTTCTTCTTGTTTTACTACTTAATTAATTTAAAATGTTGCCCTGAGTAATAGCTATGGATCTAAATGAGCGCTGTTAGAAGAGGAGGGACTGTGTGTACGGATGCTTGTAAATAATGCTTAGGTGACACTATTGTGATAATTATGGCTTTTTGAAGATGAGCTTTATAGCTAGTCCTCAATTTTCCTGTCGACTTTTTCCTGGGCTCTCTCACTTCAGTGAGCACATTTGTTACGTGGAGCTGGTTGTTCGGGGAACTGAATCCCAGGAGACATCAGCAGCTCTGTGACTCCACTTTTCATTTTCTGTGGCTAACTTCGCAGACCCTCAAAAGTATAAAGGATTGCTCTACCACCCCTCTCCCCACTTCTTACCTCTAGTAAGGATGTGGAGTGAGTAAGGACAGCAGAAAGAAAGGGTAGCAAATCTCCTAAACACTCCAGTTTTCAACTCCCAGGAATAGCCACCCCTGGATCTGAGTGACCCTGAAGGTGATGCTGGATCCTTGGTGGCTGGCAGGGTCCCAGCTGTGATCCTTTATGTGGGATTCGCATCTCAAGACTGTCTTTACCCCTTCCATCCCTTCTGTGCCTGTGCTCGGGGGCCCTGTGTGCTAGAGCCGGCCTGAAAGAATAGGCTTTGTGGTATTTGAGCCCCCAACAGGCATCTTTGAAATGAACATCTTTGACCCCCAGGCTTTGTAGTGTCCCCAGGAGAGGAACCCATTGTGTATTTCACCCTGGCATTTTCCAGTTTATGTGTGTTCTCCAGCATTTAGTTTTTTCAAGAGTCTTAGACATTGGCTTCATTGTCATCACTTTACTCACCAACTCAATTAGAATCTCGTTTCAGATAGAAATCAGCCAGTGAATATTGTTAATGGATCTTTTGGAAGCTTTTAGAGTCAGAATTGGAAAAGACCTTGGAAGGTCATCTATCCAGCCCTCTCCCCTTACAGATGAGAATCCTGACACCCAGAGAAGTCGTATGACTAGGCTAGTGTTAGTGTCAGAGTCAGGACTAGAACTCAAGGTCCTTTAAATAACTGGTTTTTGGGAAACACTGAGTGGTCATATTAAAATATGTGGAGTGGTGAATACTTAGCAGGCGTACTCTCTTTCAGTTTACTCAGTTTATTTTTGAGGCCATTGTCACGGGATCCTTGGGAAACCTCTGTGGCCAACAGCACCTTCTGCCTGAGCATTGCTCGTGTCTGCTGGGCTCATTCTGCCCACTTGGACTGGCAAGCTGTGCTCAGTTCATGCTACCAGCCCAGCTCCCACACCTGTCAAGCGTGAGCCAGGCATGGAGGGATGAGGCTGTGTGGCGAATGACTGTGAGGTCCTGCGTACAGCCAGGCACACCGGCTGCTGGGGTGGGACAGGCCGCTCCAGGCACTGGCACAAGTGCTGGCTCCATGCGAGGCTGTAGCTGGACCAGGTGTACTGCACATGGCTTCCATTGCAGACCCACGTCTGGACGAGGGGAATGTGGCGGCACCCAGAAGGTTGGAGACTGAGAACCGCAGGGCCCCAAAGAGGATGTCACAGCCCTGGGTTGGGGAGCCCCTAAGTCTGGGCTATGGAGCGCCCAGCCCCAGCCATGCCTCCCCGGCTATAGTGGGCATCCCTGCAGTGATTGCTTCAGACAGGCCGTTTCTGCCATCACTGTGATATCATCAAAATAATGAATTACATGAACCAGAATGTCCTACTTTTATTAAACTTTTATGGTTGACTCTTGGTAAACCAGAATTCTCTTACAATGCCAGCCTTATTGAGAAGCTTTACAAAATGCATTGTTTTACTTTTCTGAACTATTGACCACAGTTGACTCCTTTTCTTAGAGATCAGGTCATCTTGCTGCCCTTCAAATCATTCCTCCCACTGGTTATAATTGTGGAAGATGACAGCTTCAGAGCACACGTTTGGCATGAACACAAGCCAGCAGCTCCCTCTCCCCACCACCATTAGCTTACTTAAAATATAATATTTAGATTGTTTGAATTCTTCCACGTGACCTTTAAAGGCCCCATTGCTGGTATTTTATAGTATTTGAGACAGTCTGAGTTCTCCGTGATTCAGGAAAATCCTGTAACTTGCTGCCGTTATACCAGTTGCATCTTGATGTGGCATTGATTTTTTCCCCGCTATTTTCACATCAGGTTGAACACAGACATAGGCAAAATATAAGCTTGGCAGTGAGCTTTGCTTGGCTTGTTTACTTTCTCTCATTGTTAAAGTGGCCATGATTCAGCACTGGGTTCTTTTCTCACTGATGCACCAGTGAAAGGAGAGAAAGAGGAAATTCCAAGTTACCAATAACCATATGGACATCATAGTAGACTATCCTCCATGTTGATCATTTTAATCATTACCTTCCAATTACCCCAGTTAAAATCATACCCCATTCAAAAAGCGACTAACTGAGGCTCCAAATACCACCTCCCAGCCCACTTTAATTCCCTCAGTTGAGAAAAAGGAAGAGAGAAAGAAACTACGGAAAATCATTTTGAGGATGGTTGTCTGTGTAATTTTGAATAGAGTGTGTTGAACATGGAAAACACCGGTGTTACCTTTGGTATATTTCCTTCAAGGCTATTGCTGTGTGTATGTCTTGGCAAGTTCAGATTATTTTGCACTCTCGAAACTGAGAGCTTGCTTTTTTCTCACCCATGTACTTTCTTACCTGACCAGTCTCTCAGATGGTTGAGACATCGTAGTCTGTATAATGAATTCCTGCCTTGGTGGGCTTGCTGGTTCCCTCGGACCTTAGGGAAAGGCTTGGTTGGTTTCCATTTGGTATGCATTGGCTGAGAAGCAGAGATAACTCAGGGAAAGTGAAAACACTTCTCGTTAACAGTATAGTGGAAGCTTGGGAGAGAAAAAAATATTGGAAACGTCAGCTTATCACAGGGAGGCAATAAACAGTGGCAGAAAGAAAATGGGGCTTGGAGTCGTAAGATTAGATATTAGCTTGGCCCATTTCCGGGTGTGGACCTGGGTAAGTCATGCAACGCGGAGCCTGAGTTTTCTCAGTTGGTGGGCAGGGAGGATGGGCACAGCAGGAATGGCGATGTTTGCCTTGCTCTGTGGTGAATAATGGACCCCAGAGATATCCTTGTCCTCATCCTTGGAACCTGAGACCTCATCCTTGAAACCTCATCCTTGGAACTTGTGAATATGTTACCTCACATGGCAAAAAGGACTGCAAGAAAGTGATTAGGTTAAGGCTCTTGAAATGGTGAGTTTATCCTGAAATATCTGGGTGAGCCCAATGTAATCACAGGGGCATTTACGAAAAAGAGGTAGAAGAGTCAGAGTTAGTAGTAGGAGATAGAAAGACAGAAGAAGAGTAAGGCAAGGAAAGGGCCTGTGAGCTAGGGAACACAGGCAGCCACTGGAAGCTAAAAAAAAGGCAAGGAACCGGCCTGGTGCAGTGGCCTATGCTTATAATCCCAGCACTTTGGGAAGCCAAGGCGGGCGGATCACCTGAAGTCTGGGGTTCAAGACCAGCCTGGCCAACATGGTGAAACCCCATCTCTACTAAAAATACAAAAAATTAGCTGGGCTAATTGGGAGGCTGAGGCAGAGGAACTGCTTGAACCCCGGAGGCAGAGGTTGCGATGAGCCAAGATTGTGCCATTGCTCTCCAGCCTGGGCAACAAGAGCAAAACTCTGTCTCAAAAACAAAACAAAAACCCCACAAGGAACCAGATTCTCCCTTTAGATCCCCCAGATGGAACCAGTTTTGCCAACACCTTTACTTTAGCATGAGGAGATCAATTCAGACATCTGGGCTCCAGACTTGTAAGACAATCAATTCCTGTTGCTTTAAGCTGTTAAGTTTGTAGTAATTTGTTACAGTGGCAATAATAAACTAATAAACTTGTCTGTCCCAGTTCTTGTAGTGGTTAAATGTGACATTGCATCTTATATATTTATACATTTCAAAGTGCTACATAGATGTTACCACTTTTTAAATGGATCTTTTTATATTCATGTGGATTTCCAGGTTGTGGTTAGAATATGTCAGGAAGACCAGGAGAACAATAATAAGAGCTTCTTAATTAGGCAATGAACAGATTGTGTCTGAAAATATTAAACCCATGTTACTGAATACTTCTTCATTGTGAAATTATTCATGGCTATTAGTACCCACGAGGCACTTTTTAGGGGAGCAGGCAGGTGTGTGCCTTACTTTCTGTACCTGTGGATCTCAATGTTGGAGGCTCAGTGGAGTCACCTGGAGAGCTTTTAAAAGTCCCGATGTCCAGGCAGCACCCCCAGGACAATTGAATCAGAACCTCAGGAAGTCAAACCACAGCAATGGAATTTTTAAAATCTCTCCAGGTGATGGAAGTGTGCAGCTGAGGTTGAGACTCACTGCAGAGGTATTGTGTCTGCTGAATAAGGTTATGAATCAGTTTCTCTTTGAAGACTTACAATCTAGGTGTTCTTTTCAGTTTTGGGGGAAGTGGGTGGTCTGTTGAGGATTCTGTCTCATATCTTTCAATGATATACATAGATCAGTGTTTGAGCCATGGTGTAATTTTGGCAGGAAATACAGAAGTGTTTGTTACCCAGCACCCTTGAGCATGATCTGCACACAGATTGGTATGTCCTGGTGGCAAACACATTTTCAATCAGCCAACATTTTTCTCCTTTCGTTGCCCGGAGGATTTTTAAAAAGCAGTAGTGAGGGGAGAAAAGGAAGATGTCTAGGCTTTTTCCTCAAATGGTTGAGTCCTTTGAGACTTGAGAAATACTGTTTTTAATTCTATCTTATGTCCTTATGTTTCCAGTTTGGAGGACAAATAATCATATTGGAATGTCTTCCTTTGGAGCCACTGTTTCCAGAAGCCATAGTCTTTGAAAATTGCCATTGCTGCTGGCCTCGTCATATTCCTGGGTGTTTTGAGAGAAGATGTGCCCCTGGCTGGCTCTGAGCTGCCTATCACTGAGAGTTCCCTGGCCTTTGACAGTAGGTGACATCATCTGCCTTATGTATGTCACAGGGAGGATATTATAGATAAAATTGTTTTAATAAGCCACAAGGTGCTGTGCAGATGTCATTGTTATATTTTCAATGAGACTTCTAGGTCAAGGTTGGAAAGATGATAGAAAGCCTGTAGAATAAGTTTATTATATTCAGGTACTGCTGTATAAGAACAGATGGGGTTGTTAATTTCTAGTATCCTATGGTATTGACCAAGTAGAGGCACTGGCTCTAGTACCACGTAACTTCTTACTGGTTATTTAAGCAATTGAGTTTAATTTTGTCAACTATAAATGTAAACGGAAACTTTAACACTTGCCTTTTTTAAAGTTGCCCTGGGTGAATTTGGGTGTTCAGACAGTCTGGATTATATTGTCTCAGTTTAAATCTTGGCTCTGAAACTTCCTGTCTAGGGGATACTCAGGTAGTTGCTCAACTTACATGTACCTCCATTTCCTCATCTGTGGAAAATGGACAAATAAGATACCCTCCCAAAGGGCTGTTGTAAGGATGAGATAAGGCACAGAGAAAACTGGGCACAGTTCCTGAGTGTCTCACTGTAGCCTCACCCCTGAAGCTAGGGCAGCTCAGGATCTTGGGTGTGTGTTTTCTCCTCTTTTCCTTCCTCCCCCCTCTCTTCAGTAAGCATTTGTTGGCCACCTGCTACTGGTAGGAATACGGTGTAGATGCAGTATTTATGCAAAGTGAAAACCCTTGTGAAGGACTTCAGTGATTTAAAGTTTGATTTAAAATATTGACACCAAGTAGTGCGGGAGGGAGGGAGGCATGGGGCGAGTACAACCCATCTGATTCTGATGGGTCAGAAAGGCAAGACCTCAGATGGTTTATTTGCACTAACCAGGGCCATTCATAAGATTTTTTTTTTTTAATCATTGTGAATATCAGCAGATGGTCTCGAGGACCAAGCAGAGAAATGTCGCTGGCTGATACACCTGGTGGTCCCTGGGGAGTGGCCATGATTCTCTGATTTCATTGGCTAAACAGTCAATTATGTGTCAAAGTAAACATGATGATTGGGCATTTCCATGTGCCCAGAACTGCACTATCCATTCAGGGGTGCATGCTCTCTGCCTGGATGGAGCTTCCTGAGTACCTGCACAGCTCACAGGCTAAGGGTGAGGCGCTCAGGGTGAGGATGCAAGGTAGGAGGTGAATAAGCTCTCATCAGTTCCCTGAGCTCAAAGAAGCAGTTTAGATAAACCATAATGTTGTCTATATTTTAATGTTGTCCCTGTTTTTAGGGTAGCATTCACATCCTCGTTTACTTTATTGTCCTGAATTTATATCTTTTTCATAGCAAATGATCCAAACCTAAATCCTCCTTTTCCTAAGATTCCCTTAGTAAAAATTTCTTGTGCTCCAATCAAGTACATGGAGCTTGAGTCAGACCCTCAGTAACTTGAAATTTATCAGTGATTAGAACCGCTAACCAAGTTTTGTGGTGATCGTAATAGGAATGTGTTATTTTGAACTCTCCTTTTCAAGAGTAGAAAAGAATTATTTTAAGGGTATAGAATAATTCGAGCAAATGCTCAAAGAAATCTTGTTCTGTCACCAATTTCACTCAAAAACCACATGTGGAAAATGAGAGGACTGTAATAATGGTAATGATAACATTCTGCTTTGAAGGAGTTATTCTGCGCCAGATGAGATGTCAAGGGCTTTGCACGCATTTCTCATTTTATCAGCCAGACACTGTAAGAGGTTGTGCTTTCTTAGTGTTCACATTTTACAGACAAGGGGCATTGAGGAATAACAAGGTTGGATAACTTGCCCACGTTCAAACAGCTTGTCCGTGGAAATCCTTCCATTTGATTCCAGACTCACATGTGCTTTCAACACTACTGTATCATTGCATTGGGTAGAATCCGTAGTCAGGTGGCTGAGAGAAGCAGCTCTAAAAGAGACAGGAAGAAAATATTGGCTAATTCACCCCACTATGTCCCTGCCAGGTTTGGATGAAGAAAAATCCTATTTAGACATCTTAGAGATGGGAACTAAGCACTGAGAAAGAGAATTGCCTCAGGTCACACAGTACTTGATAGAACTTGCTCCAGAAGCCAGGTGTTCCTCAAACTCATTTGATGACGTGAGGACATGCTGGCTCCAACCTGTACTCCTAACAGTTTGGGAGGCTGAGGTGGGAGGATTGTTTGAGGCCAGGAGTCCAAGACCAGCCTAGGTAACAGAGTGAGACCCCCTTCTCTTAAAAAAACCCAAGCCAAACCAAAACAACAACAACAACAACTCTTATTCAATGAGGATTCAGGCCATACAATTGCATGCTTTTAAACTACTTGATCAAGGAGAGATGCATTTTGTTTTGGATAATCTAAAACCATAGCTTTAAGAATTTTCCATTTGCATTAGATTTTAAAATTTCTTTCTGCATGCTTTGGAACACTGCACAGGCTTTGGCATCAGCTCAGTGGGCACTTTGGGCAGGTGACTTCAGCCCCTTTTTTGTGGCTGTTGGGAGGAAGAGGTGCCAATGACACCTAAAGCTTTGTAGCTATTTGTTGTAATTGCTCAGGGATTGCTCGCTTGTGACAGTTTTGATACAATTTTAGAAAAGGCAACCAAGTTCTCAAAAGTAATTATAGGTCCAGGGAAATCTCTCAGGGTTAAGTTCAAAGTAGCAAAAATGTAGATTTTCTAAAAAGGAAATTTTTGGCCATGCCCACATAGTAATTGGGTCTTGATTTTTATGTGTTCAATACTGGAGACCATTTGCCCCAGACAAGGGATTCAGGTTATGAGTTGGTAAATATCCCCTCACCCCTAGGGCCTGATTCTCCATTCATCTCCCCTCAGTGGAGTGAGAGAGAGGAGTCAGGCAGCCGTAGCAGGCTGACACAGACTTTACTCCTATATCCCAGGGAATTCACAGCTGACAATGACAGGCAAGTAAGGAATGCCAAAAGGTGCTCTCCAGGCTCCCCTTCCCTGCTCTTCCCTGGGCTGGTGCAGAGTCCAGGATCTCTAGGGGCTATTGGGTTCTGCTGGAGATTCTGCATCCCTCTGGACCATTCTCCACTCTTTTGAGACCTCAGTGGGCTGTGTCCTGGCTCCCTTGCCCTCCAGTTTCATGTTGGGTCACGCCTCTGGCAGGAGACAGAAGGACAAAAGGGAGAATTCTGGGTACTTCCCTGCTCCCTGCCTGAGCCCCATGTCCCCATCTGCACATCAGCTCCTGCACATCAGGCTCCAAACTTTTACTGCTTCTCGTGACAGCTGCCGTCTCACCCGCTCCACCCTGAGGTCGAGTAGGGACTTTCCGCAGGTGCTGACCTCTGGGGGTCTTATAGGACCCTTAGCCCTGCATGGACCTCCACACAGTTCCTTCCAAAGCCTCTTTGCAGATACTACTTAGGAAGGTAATTGTGTGAGGCTTAGGCCACGTACAGTCTGGGGGGTTGTGTGTAGTAAGCTTGTGGATGTTGCCTGCTATTCTGTGGTTTTATCTGGGAAAAGGTGATGGTAGCAGGGTGGTATTCATTTTTTTTTTTTTTTTTTACTCTATTTGACATATACTTAGAGCTTCTCTTTTAGGCTACAGAATCGTTAAAAAAATGTGTCATAATTACTAATGGTTAGAAAGATTGTGGAAGCACTGAGACCTTGCAAAAATACTGAGAAAGTTAGAAAACTGTAGCTGTTGTGGTGGGTCAGAGAGAGGGGGAGAGGGAGAGACAGGGCAGAGTTTAGTAAGAGCTCACTCTCCCTGCTGCCTCGTAGGGTTTCAGTTAGCTGATATGAGAGGAGCCCAGAGGCGGTTTTTAAATCAGGTGTCTACTGTGTGCCAGGCGCAGTTCTAGATACTGGGAATGCAGCCCTGAAAGAAACGCACGTGGGGCTTATGTTCTTGGGAGATAACAGGTGACTCCACATAAAATCGCGTGGGTAGATTATATAAGGTGTTAGAAGATGATCTATGTCTGGAGAAAAATGATCACAGAACGGGAAGCGTGAGTGTGGTGAGACCTTGTAATTTGTAAAAAGGCAGTCAAGGAAGACCTTCTGAAGAAAGTGATACTGGAGCTCAGACTTGAAGGAGACGAAAAGGAAAAACATATCACCATTTGAGGAAAGAGATTCTAAGCAGAGGGAAGAGTGGGTATGAAGGCCAGGACATTAATTGAAGGGGAGGACAGTGGGTAGAGCAGGTTTGGGAAGCGGATGGGAGGGAGAGCGGGAATTCCATTTTGGAAATGTTAGTTGAGATGCCTAAGAGAAGCCGGAAGAGTGATCTCAAATGCATGACTGTTGTCAATGTGTAGTAGTCTTAAGTTTCAAACTGTATCACCATTGGTGGCTTGCTTTCTCTGAGGTGTGTTTTAAGAAAAACGAATATTTACACCATGGTTTTGGTAGTGATTTTAAGAGTAAGCCTAGGGGCAGAATATGCAATATCTGTATTTTCCCTTGATTCAAAAACCACCCCTGCATCGTTAACAGATTCAAGGACACTTGCGGGAGTTTTTTCTTAGCGGAGAGATTTTTGTCGTTGTTTGACCAGCTCTGTCTGTAACAATACCAAACCTTTTTTAGAGCACAGCTGTTTTATGGCATTATGCAATGAAAGTTTCAAGTCACCCACAAAAGCAGACCTCATGCAAATAGAACTAGCACATTTCTCAAAGCCCCAATTTGCTTGTGTGTTAAAGCTTTGCTGTCCTTTTGGATGTATTTTTGCTCCGGTACCTCTTTTTGTGTTTTCTCTCTCTCTTCTTTCTTTTTATGTATTTCTGAGAGTTCTGTTTTCTTGGTGGCAATGTCACGGTTGCTCCCGTTAGTGAGGTGAGACTATAAGTACAGGGAGGAGTACCAGCGTTTGCTGAGCAGCTATTATATGCTCTACTGGGCTGGATACCTTGCTAGTTAGCGCCATTTAATCCTCATGACAATATTTTGATGGAGGTGTGATTGTCCCTGAGTTACAGATGAAGAAGCAGATACCCAGTAAGGTTCACTTGCATGAGGCTACATAACTAATTGGTGACAAGAGTTGAGACTCAAGTCCAGACCAGTGGATTTGCAAGCTCCACCGTCTCCACTGATCAAGCAGAGCTTTCTCTGCAGGCGGTTTAGTGCTTCTAGATGTCAGTGCATGGCATTGTCTGGCTTTCTTACTAATGAAGGTGAGGAGAACAGTATTAATATTTCTATGTTGGTGCTTCTTTCATAAATGTTTCTATGAATTTCCCAGAATGTATGGAACACCTGTCTGGTGCCACGTGTTTGCTCAGTGTTGAGTTGGTGGCAGCAAGTACTCGTGGAGCTTACACCCTAGCAAACATTCAGTAAGGAATCACTCAGGAGAAGGGTGTGGGGAAAGGAGGAGTAGGTACTCAATGAGTGTGCATCGTGAGTTGGGGACCACTCTTCCCCTTACCTCAACCTGTAAGACAGCAAATTGTCCAGGCCAGGGAGGGACGGAAGAAACTCTTTTTATTTATTTTTTTTTTTTTGAGATGGAGTCTTACTCTGTTGCCCAGGTTAGAGTGCAGTGGTGCCATCTCAGCTCACTGCAACCTCCATTTCCTAGGTTCAAGCGATTCTTCTGCCCCCGCCTCTTCCAGTAGCTGGGACTACAGGCACGTGCTGCCACGCCTGGCTAATTTTTGTATTTTTAGTAGAGATGGGTTTTACCATGTTGGTCAGGCTGGTCTTGAACTCCTGACCTCATGACCACCCACCTCAGCCACTGCACCCAGCCCAGGAAGAAACTCTTGGCAGCAGAAGCTGCATGGACAGAGGCTCAATGTAGTGATGAGGTTTGAAGAGATGAGATTGCACAGGCACAGTGGGTAGAGGGAGATGAGAAGGTGGCCTACTATTTGGTAATAAGTGATTGTTGTACCTTTGACGTTTTATTTCATGACACCATGGAAGCTACCCAAAGATAGGTTTTTGGGATTGTTTTTTATTTAAAAAGAAAGAAAAGATTGAGGGAAAGGCAAGAACAAGAGAGAGTGTGATGGGCTTGAGAATTATGAAGTGTGTATCTTTGTCTGTTGAGGCTCCTGTAATAAAATACCATAGACTGGGTGGCTTATAACAACAGAAATGTATTGCTCACAGTTTTGGAGGCTGGGAAGTCCAAGATGCAGGTGGATTTGATGTCTTGTGAGAGCCCATTTCCTGGTGCATAAATGACATCTTCTAGCTGTGTCCTCACCTGGTGGAAGGAGGTAAGTGAGCTTCCTTGGACTTATTTTATAAGGGCACTGACCCCATTCAGGAGGGCTGAGCCCTCATGACCTAATCACCTCCCCACCCACAAAGCCCCACTTCTTAATACCTTCACGTTGATGATTAGGTTTCCACATACGCTTTTTGGGAAGACACAAACATTGAGACTGTAGCAGTGTGCATTGACTAAATTTTTGAACAGGCTTATGGTCAGATTTCATCACACGAAAGTGATTTCCGAGAGGAGGGTTTCTGTGAGGAGTGCTATTATTGGGCCGCCTCTGCTGTGGGAGGTCAGTTCCTTGAAGAGTGAAGATTTCAAGTGTGTTGTAGGGCAGTAATCTATAGCCTCGTTTTGGTGGAAAATTGACCTCACATAAACTCTGCGATATCTTAAAGTACAAATGTATCTACCATTTTAAAGTGAAACGTTGTAAAAATTTTCCAAACCTGCTTCTGGGAAGCAACCATTTTGACTGTAAACTTCAAACTACGCCTAACCAGGAGAGAGATTGATGTTTTCCCAGCACAAAAGCTCCCAGGTGGCTGAGCCAGTTTGAGTGGCAGCGGCCTGAGTGGTCTACGCTACGTGCCCAGCTGGTTGGGGCTGGTGTGTGGGCTTGGCGAGAGACCTGGCACTCTGAGTGGGCTTCAATGTTTAATGAGGTTTTATTTGAGATCCTTAGCATTGCCCTTCTTCACAGCACAGCCAAAACTGTCACCTCTACAAGTGAATAAGAAAATCATCTTGGCTGGGTGCAGTGGCTCACACCTATAATCCCATCACTTTGGGAGGCTGAGCAGGGAGGATAACTTGAGCCCAGTAGTTTAAGCCTGCAGTGAGCCATGGTCAGGCCACTGCACTCCAGCCTGGGCAACACAGCAAGATCCTGTCTGTAAAAACAAACAAAAAATCCCACCACCCACCGACAAAATAAAATCATCTTAACCTGGCCTCCCTACTTGTTTAGCAAACCTACAGTGGCACCAACGTTTTTTGAGCCCCCCTGTCCATTTATGACCCTCAGGAGGAACGGAAGGAATAAAATGAATGAAATAGGCTCTTTGTTAGTTACCCTCCATAAATTGTTAATCACTGGGGTGAGTAGGTGAATAAATGCATTTTTTTTACAAGGCCATTGTGAATTTCTAAAGGTCATTGGAGCCTTTTAAAACTAGGTTAAAATAGATTTTGCACCTTCCCTTGATAAATCAAGTTTCACTGCATCTTACTGCCCTCGTTAAAGATACAGGTTTTAAGCACATATGACCTACCCACCCTTGCTATGGTTACATTTATTCTCTTGTAAACCCCAGTCATTGAGGGGTAGACACAAGATGAATAATTTGTTGGCCTGTTTGTGCTAGTGATTTCAAAAAAGGAAGCTTAGTTCTTAGATAAAAAATGCTACTGTAAATATTCTGCAGTAATGAACATGTTTCTTACACACAAGCAATAATACCAACAAGCACACAAAACCCACCAGAGCCAGTGTGGCTTTTTCCACCAGATCGATGTAATGGATGGTTTTCTTTTGCCAAGGTGAAGCATAGTGGTAAGGTATTGTTTTTATGATTTTCCAATAGTCTATCACTTATAACTCCTCTCAGGGTTGTTGTGCAAAATTTTGTAAAAGACATTTGCTCATGAATTTGACTTTGGCTTTCATACAAAATGATTAGTATCATTTGTGCTCTGTAGCGTTTTAAAGCTTGTGCTTTTTAGATACCTAGATATGATGGGGCCACTGACCGGCCTGCCTCCCTCTCTCCCCCCTCCCTCCCTCCC
>NW_016107370.1:4677133-4864596 GCF_001604975.1 Cebus imitator | reverse complement strand
CTTCCTTCCTTCCTTCTTCCCTCCCTCCCTCCCTCCATCCCTTCCTTCCTCTCTCTCTCTCTCCCCTTGTCTGCTTATTTATTTATTTTTATTGTGATAAAGTGCACATAACATAAAATTGGGCATTTCAACTATTTTTAAGTACAGAGTTCAGTGGTGGTAAATACATTCACAATGTTGTACAACCATCACTTCCATCCGTCTTCATAACTCTTTTCATCTTGAAAAACTGAAACTCTATACCCATTAGATAATAACTCCTCCTTCCCCATTCCCTGGCAACCATGATTCTACTAATTCTTTCTGTCTTTATAATTTTGACTACTCTAAGTACTGCATGTAAGTGGAATCACATAGTATTTGTCTTTTTGTGACTGGCTTATTTGACTGAGCATAATGTCTTCAAAATTCATCCAGGTTGTAACGTGTCAGAATTTCCTGCTGTTTTAAGGCTGAATAATATTCCATACCATATTATAATAATATATTATTATAATATATAGTAATTATAAATATATAAAAATATATGATAATATATAATATTATATGGTATGGAATTATAATAATATAGTATGGAATATTATTCAGCCTTAAAATATATGACATACCAGCCTTAAAATATATGACAGCTGAATAATATGGATGTACCATATTTTGCTTTGCCATTCATCTGTCTATGGGCATTTGGGTTTTTTTCCCATGTTTCAGTTATTGTAAATAATGTTGCTATGAACATGGGCGTCGAAATATCTTTTCAAGACCCTGCTTTCAATTCTTTGGGGTAAATACTCAAAGGTGGAATTGCTGGATCATAGGGTGATTTTATTTTTAATTTTTTGAGGAACTGCCACAATATTTTAAAAACAACATTGATTGCTGTAGATTTTTAAACAATAGCCAACAATCCTGAAGAATTTTAATGTCTCATTTGGTGAGGCGTAACTTGAGAAACCAGTGAAACTGGCTAGAAACACACCATTGACCCTAGTCATTTCTAATGAGAGACGGCTCTTCTGTAGGGTGTACATGAGTTGAAAAGAAAAAAGTTTTCTCAGTCACTCAGCAACAGTTGTTGCGGTGCCCTTGGCATATACCTGGCATTCTAAAACCCTTCCCACAGAGCAGGTTGTCAGATACTGGCTAGCTCTGAACTTTAAAATGCAGGACACTTGGAAGAAAAACTCATTTAAACCACTTCTATCCTGTAGAGTCGCTTGCTGTGAACAGAGAGGTTACCAGAACCAGCCGTGAAACAGGATGATATGGTTTGGCTCTGTGTCCCCACCCAAATTTCATCTTGTAGCTCCCATAATTTCCACATGTTGTGGGAGATACCCGATAGGAGGTGATTGAATTATAGGGCGGGTGTTTCACATACTTTTCTTGTGATAGTGAATGGGAATTATGATATCTGATGGTTTTAAAAACAGAAATTTATCTGCACAAGCTTTCTTTGCTGCCATCCACATAAGATGTGACTTGATCCTTCTTGCCTTCCACCATGATTTGGGGGCCTCCCTAGCCATGTGGAACTGTAAGTCCAGCACACCTCTTTCTTTTGTAGATTGCCAAGTCTCAGGTATGTCTTTATCAGCAGCGTGAAAATACATTAATACACAGGAAGAGAGAGAAACTCACTCGTGAAAGCGCTCAATAGTCAAGCATTTGACGTTTTGCCATGAAGGAAGAGAGGGGCCAGAGAAGAGCCTCTGGCAGGTCCTAATTTTTGTGAAAACAAGTCTCCAGGGAAACAAAGCCCTTGTGACTACTAGCTTGAGTGTGACAGCTGCCAGCCGTGTTCCAACAATGACAGCAGCCTCCAGAAGAGAAATGGGCCACTGGGGAATGCAAAAGAATGTGTTTTGCTTTTATGTCTGGTACGTGGTCAACTGTCAGTTAATAGAACTGTGCTGTGAGTTAGAAAACTAGGCCACAAAGGGTCTTTCAGGAAATGTTTATAATGTGGAATTATTCTGACGCTCATTGTGTTGGCTAGAAAATGGAACAATGACTTGTTCATGACAAATTATTCAGCAGGAAAAAATGTCATAAGCAGAATTGCTGGTTCAGAAAATAACAAAGTGAATACGATAAACTTGTGGTAAAAATAAATGTGAACCTTAATAAAACTCAGAGCTGAATGTGGTTTTGTGATTTGCCATTAGATTCCTTGTGCTAGCTTTAAAGTGATACCTTTTAGTATAGCCCTGGGATCAAATGCAGTCCACCTCATGTTTCTGTAAATAAAGTTTTATTGGAACACAGTCATGTCTATTTGTTATGTATTGTCAATGGCTGCTTTCTGCTACAGTGGTAGAGTTGAGAAGTTGTAAAAGATGCTATGTGACCCACAAAGCCTAAAATATTACCATTTGTCCCTGTACAAAGAGTAGATTGACTTGTGTTCTACAGCCTTGCCATTGAAAGCAGGATTAGTGATTCACTGGCATGTTGATGTTTGAGAAGCACTAGTCTAAGACCAATTCATCACTTGTGGTTTCATGGAGAGGCTTAAGTGATCACACTTCATGAAATTATATGCACAATTCTGTTTTTGTACAAATGTGTATTTTTCTGCATCTCTTACCCACTCAGGTAGAGGGGTCTGTAAGCTTTATCACTTTCTCAGGATGACTTGTAACTCCCAAAAGTGAAGAATCTGTAGACTAGAAAGGGTGGCCTTGACTCAATATGGATTCATGTCTGAAACAATGGTTGGAAAGATCTTACTCCTCTACATCAAAAATAGATCCAGCTCAAGTTCACTTATTTGTTATTCTTAAATAAAGAGTATAACTTTGCAGCATAGCGTGGAAGTGGGCTATGTCATTTTGTAGCTGTTATTAATGGAGAAGGGACTATTTCATGAATATCGGTTCCTTGAGCCTTAATAGCTAATGCCATGTTATGCTGTGAGTCTGGAGATATTTATTACATGCCTCTCCCACCTTGAAAAAGTGACAGCTCTCTAATGTCCGGAATTTTAGGCTTTTCTAGTGACTTTTAATGGGAAACTAGAAATCACTGCTAGTTAGCTTGACAATGTTATTAAACTTCCATCATGTATAGAGCCCTGCAGGAATTTCTGAAAAGCAGAAGATGAAATCTGAAATAGACCGAGCCTGATGTCTGATCAGACTTCCCATGAAGTGCTGCTCCATATGCCCCATGGGTCTTTCTCACCCCATGCCAGCCTCCTGCAGTAGGTGGTAGGAACCAGATGATTTATATGTGATTTTGTGTTACCAAGGTGGACAGCTGCTTCTGGAGATGGAAGCTGGGAAAAGCAGTCAAGGGAGGAATGACAATGGGGCTTTTAGAAAGCTTTGGTTTCACAGGTAGGGAAGGAAAGAAGGCACTGAAATGCAAAACTAGCCAAAGAGAACAAGCCTTGTCACTTCCACAAACAGAAAGGTATGTGCTACACTATCTATTAGAGATTAATGTAGGGAAAGATGGACTGTTGCTATTAAAAATATACGTCTCTTTTGGATTTTTCAATGGGAGAATTTTCTAGAACAGCTAGTTTCCTGGGTGCTAGGCCCCTGTCATTCTGGGTGCTAGGTTCTGGGAGCTGGAATGGAATTGTGCAAGGTGCAGGGCTAGTTCTCAGGCTCACTGGAACCCAGGGACTCTGAAAATCCATCTGTGAAGCCAGAAGCTACAAGCATATGCACAGAGTATGGCAAGGAAGATGCAATCAGATAGAACTAGGATTTCCCAGGCTAAAATGTGAGGCTTTGGAAAAGAAGGACCCCTTAGAGACAGAATAGCCACCCCACCCCCATCCTCTGCTCTGTACCCACATCCCCTTGGGATTCTGGGTTACAAAGAAGAGACAGACCAGGATCCTAGGAGATTTTGCAGATGTTGAGGCTTGCCTGCTTCATGGAAGCAAGACTTTGGACACTGTGGTCCAATCAGGCTGTTACAGCAAAATATGACAGACTGGGTGGCGTATAAACAACAGAAACTTATTTCTTACAGTTCTGGAGGCTGGGAAATCCAAGATCAAGATACTAGCAGATTCCGTGTCTGGTACGAGCCCATTTCCTGGTCATATATAGTATTTTCTTGCTGTGTTCTCACATGGGGGAAAGAGCAAATAAGCTCCCTTGGGCCTTTAGGTTACATGTATTCTAGCTGTGCCCGTGGGCAGGCATGGGAGCAGTGATGCCCAATGGCAGTGAGCACACCTGTTGCCCAGGCCTTGGTTTCTAACTAACATTTTTCACTAAAAGGAGCCAGGGCTGCCGAGAAATGGCTGAATCTGGGCCTGGGGCTGGGGAGATACAAGTTGAGCCTGAAATATTTTTTCATAGCCCAAAGTAAGGCAGTGTTCAAAGAATTATAGGGACATATCAAAAGTGCACAAAAGCCAGCTTGGAGGTGGTTGCTCTTGGCCTGAATCCTAAAACCTGGGGCAGTTTCAGCATCAGAATAAAGATAGTATAATCGATCATAACTCACTGAATAATATGAAATCTGTGACCCCATATCACTAGAAATATATAGGAAATAAGTGAAAATGTTCCACCTTCACTAGAATGCCAACTAATAAATGTAGAAGAAAGGATGGGGTTTCAAAAATCATTTGACAATTATTATGGTTATAATTAATTTAGGCAAGACAGTTTTAGGAATGATACATTAGTGGGCAAAAGTTTGATGAGGAATAGGATATTTACATAGCTCAGGGTATTGCTCTACAAATACTTCTTAAATGTAAAGAGAGGAGAATCCAAGGAGGCACATGTGATCAAAGTTACTACAACACAGTCACCTGTTAGGATGGAATGAGAACATTATAGCATTGCTTCTGTAATAGCGCCTCTCCTCCAAAACAAAAACAAACCAAAGTAAAACCTGAATCCCTTCATGAGAAAACATGAGCCCAAATTGAGGGATATTCTATGAAATATTAATAACTGCTAGAAATCTTTAACACTTCAATGTTATGAAAGGCTGGGAAAGACTAGGAACTGTTGTGGATTGAGCAAGACTAAAGGATTATGACAAGTAAATGCAACCTGTGATCTTAGGATCTATCCCTTTGCATTATTGGAGAAACATTGGGTGAAATGTGGATGGGGACCATGGTACTGTACCAAAGTAGATGTCCTGATTTCAATGACTGTACTGGAGTTATGCAGATAATACTTTGAGCATATGGGGATAATGGGGCCTCAGGCCTGCAGCTTACTATCAAATCATTCAAGGAGGGAAAGTTAATAGTACTTTTTTTTTTGGCCACAAAGTGGGATCTGATGGGTGAACATTGTGTTTATTGAAGTTGTAGAAGATGACGGCAAAGTTCAGCTTGGATCGGAGAATGTAAGGAAGGTGAGACTGAATGGACAGTTGCTAATATTGTTGGCAGAGAAGTAGGTTCCATCAGAGACAAGGAGGAGGAGAGGGCAGGTGGTTTTGTAGCCAGTTTAGGGTCAAAGCATCAGCCAACAAAAGGAAGGTGTCAAGGAGTCAAGTCATGAGAAAAGGCTGGGTTAAGACTTTGGTAGATCTGAACGTGGAGGTGAAAGCCAGGCCTCAGTCACACTTTTAACAGCAGAGGGAGGCACCATCAACCTTTGTCGGTCCTCTGGTGCCATCCTGATAAACTTCCTTCTCTTCCTGGCTGTGAATGTAAGTGCTGTCTGGGGACCATCTGTGGCTATCTATAGATGCTCTGGGACCAAGTTGGGGGGTTGCCAGAGACTTCAGAGGGATGATGACAGTTCATTCTAGAAAAGGAGGTTGGTTTAAGCTCACACTGAGGTCCATTTCATGGAATCTTGGTTCTTTGAGATTCATTCCTGCTAATGCTAATGAAAATCTGGCTGGCCGGAATTGCAGATCCAAAATGGGCGGATGTAAGTCCGACTCTTCTGAATCTGGTTACAAGGCTGATCTCTGGAGTCTTTTGTGATTGCTACTTTGGTGCCTTGAACATGCCAAAGTAAATGAAAAGCCAAAAGAGGAGTCTGAAATTGAATTAGGATTGTTTGTGTTTCATATTAATTCAATTCACCAAAGGATATGAATGCCTAGTGTGTGCTTTGGATGCTGTGTTTTACAAAGATAACGAACATGTGTTTCTTGCTCTAGAGGAAACAAAGTCTGGTGGGGTTGAGAAAGGCAAATGAACAAGTGATTATAATGCAGCATGGGAATTGTTTAATAGGTACTGATAAAGGGCTGAGGATCTGGGAGGGAAGGAACCTCTACCTTTTTATGTGGGGGCGGGAAGCCTTCAAGTCAAAGGAATCGTGTGTGTTTCTTCAAAGACTGGCGCAGAGGTGAGGAATCAGAGGTTGGAGAGGGTGTGGAGCCTTGGTGATGACAGGAGGGAGGGAAATGTGGCCTGGGTTTTGTTGGGACCAGATCCCTGGACCTTGTGGGCCATCCCTGTGAAGTCTGAAGGAAAGAGCGCATTTGGTTGCTGTGAGCCAGGAACTCTGCTAGACACTTTGTGGAAAATAGAAATTATATCAAGAACAGCACTAAGTTAGGAAGCTTTATTTTTGTGGATCCTCACACAAGTTGTTTAAAGGGCTGCTGGCAGCTTTTCTAGAAGTACAGGAGTCTTGCTATCCCTGTTTTGAGGCTTTCTCCTGTCAAGAATCTTAGAAATAAAAGGAACAACTGAGCAGGTGGAATGGAGATCTGGATGAGGGATTTTGTGATACAGGGATGCAGATAATATATAGTAATTTAATCTATAGTAATTTAAAAAATTATTTTGAACAATGTAAAATATGCAGAAATATGGAGAGACTGTGACCCTTTCCCTTAATTGATTTGTCCTTTCTGTGTTTATTTTTGTAAAAATAAAAAAAATTTCACCTTGAAATAAGGTGAACTCTTTCACTTAACAATATAATCTGGCTCCTATTCCAAAACCATTCATAAACATCTTTCTCATTCTTTTTTTTTACAAACACATACTCCGTCAGACAAAGTGTCTAGCAGAGTTCCTGTTTAATCAGATTCCTGTGGATAGGAATTTAGGTTTTTTTCCTATTGCAAATAATGGTGAAATTATGTTAGCCCTAGAATGGTGCAAAGGAATTACATTGTAAATATGGTATTTTGTACTATGGAGGGGTATTTTCGGAAATGGAATTGCTGGGTCAAAAGTTAAATCATGTGTAGCTTTATCAGGTAATGCCATATTCCCCTGCTACCATTTTGTTCTCCCATTTAGCAATGTTTGAGAGTGCTTGTTTAGAGGCAGATTGTTAGAGCTCTTTTTAGTTAGTGAAGAGCTGTCAATGCCTCTCAACCCTCAGTTGACACAGGAATCATCCAGGGAACCTTGCCTTTTTGCAGATCTTTGCGTTGAGACCTTACCCCCAGACGCCGATTTGTCAGGTTTTCAGTGGACATTATGAAGCATGGACTCAGACTGTTTTGTAGAAGTACTAGTTTAACATCCAAGTTTAGTTACCTACCTAGTAACTCCTTCTTTTGACTAACTTACTGTTCTGCGAGGAGACATAATAAAATCATACTGGTAATATATGAATCTTATTATACTCATGATTTCTGAATTCCCTGCAAATACTGGTGGCCAGGTATATATAATTTTTTTTTAAATGGCCTAATTTTAGTTAGTTTTTTACCCCCCTACAAGCATTTATTGAGCACTTACTGAGTTCCAGTCATTGCCTAGGTACTGAAGAAAGAGTACAAGACAGACCAGATCCCTGTCCTTGGAGTCTTCTTTGTAGCTAAGGGAGATGAAGGTAAATAAAGGTCAATAAAGCCTGTCAGTTGACTAGATGCTCTGTGTGTGTGTGTGTAGGTTACTGCCCTTTAAGGAACTCACTTTTCAGTGTGGGAGACACAAGAACACAGAATATGATCATTCTAGAAAGGAGTCCTAAGAGAACATAGAAATGGTGTCTAACCCAGCTGGAGGGGAACCGGAAGATTTCTTGGAGGACGTGATAGACATTTGGGCTGAAAGCAACGTGCCTCTCCCATCCCTAAGCCATTCTTTCTCTTAGCTCGGGATGCTGTCCTGCTCTTGTTTGGTTCCATGCCAAAAGGACAGCATCCTGAACTAAGAGAAAGAGCGGCTTAGGGATGAGAGAGGCACGTTGCTTTCAGAGACATGCAAGTGACTCAGAGCGGCTGGAGTCTGGGATTCAAGCCAGAACGTGACGAAAATAAGACTGGACAACTAACCATGGACCACATCTTTTGCTCCAGTGTCTGGTGCATAGTAGGTGCTCAATAAAGCATTGCATGGATGATTGAGTGAATGACAACTTGCTGATTTGTGGAAAAAAGCAGTTTTGCATTAGATTTTTGCTAACCGCACATAATTAAAGGAGTTGATGTTCTTAGCAGATCTGATATTTTATCTGGTGGATAAAACATTTTTTTTTTTTTTAAAAAAAAGCCCAAATGGCAATCAGATTATGAAAGTAGTCATAATTGAGAGAGGTCACCTGGGTGATATATTACCCCATTCTAGATTTACGGACAGAAAGAAAAATCTCTTCAAATTGTTGTCACAGTGCTTTTGTCTCTTTATCTGCTTATTATAATCCAGCTTCAGGGATGGATGACATTTTTAAAATGCATAGGCCCTTTGGCCCTGAGAGCTTTTGTAGTATCTCCCATCAGCTAAAGAAAAACAGACGAGACTAACAGACGTCCCTCGTGTTCAGCTGTGTTAGCCCTAGAATCACTTCCTCAGGAAATCGTGTTCGTGTGTGTCTGTGGTTCTGTGGTTTCATTGATATTCCATTAGAGGGAAACACAGAGGAGTTTCAACAATTAAAACAATCATTTGAAGGACAGGAGTTCTTGGTGGAAGCCGGAATTGGATTTGCAGCTGTAGCAGTGGGGCATCGTGAATCACCTTAAATTCTGATTTCTTTGAAGCTTTGCTGCCTCCACCCTCTTTCTAATGTAGGTTAAATTTGACCCTGTTTTATTTTAAGTTACTCAATAACTTGAGAGCATGAGTTAGAGAATTATTTTCTGAAATAGACTGGCTGTCTCAATAAACCAATTTAATCTGATTCTTGCGACCTACATCAGCTAATGATTTGTGAGAAATCTATCTTCATTTAAATCTGTATTTGTTGTTTTACTCCGAGTATTGCTACATCTCCAGGAAAAGTATCGGAATATGCATAAAGCAAGGAAATAATACTTTTCTCTGTTGGTAGAAGTCAGTGAATTTTAGGAGAGACGCAGGCTGAGGAATGGAACAAAGCATGCTGCCATCCCTTAACTGGCACGGTGACTGAGTTAATATATGCCTTACCATTTCTTCTGTTTCGATAACTATGTTGAATTAAGCAGATAGAGGCTTTCCATGTTATAGGTACTCATAAAATGGGAACACATTGGCAGAAGCTGTAGCAATAGCTCTGTGTGGCGTGAAGGTCATGATATGCCGCCTGGCAAGATGTATTATCATCTAAGTAGTATTTGGTTATTGAAAGCATGTTTATTTTTTATTTATTTATTTTTTTATTTATTTGGTAAGCCCTAATAATACAGGTGGGCTCTAAACACAGGGTGGCTTTTAAAATCCTGTCAATTTTATTTTCTGGCCCAGAAGACTCTTTTAATGATTTTCAGCTTGTAAAATGCATGCCTGTTAAATTAGGCTGTTTTTTAAATTCATAGGTAGAATTCAGGTAATTAAAAAATACTAACTTATTGATTTTAAATACTTTTTGTGACTATTCTCAGGAAGATAACTTATTGAGAATTTTTTTCATAAAGGAAATGAAAGCCGAAACTCAAGAAGTTATTTGTGGATTAAACAGGCTTAATTCTACAGGGTATGCATGACTATTTGGGAAATATTTTTGTCTTACTGAATTAGGATAGCAGTTTTTACCAAATGGAACTTAATTACTTTAACTAAAATGACTAGCTTAAGACAAATAAAATCTTGTATTGTAAAAATAGACATTTTTATTTTTAAAGTAGTTTTAGTTAAGCAGTACATATATATACATGTGCACTTAAAACAAAACTGAAAATCCATGTACTATGAATAACAGCAGCACAGACTTTCCTACTGCGTACATCTGAAATGCTTTAGAATGAATTCACCCCAGTCAAAAACATATCCTTTTGCCTTGGTAGAAATTACTATTCAGTGTCGATCACGATTAATTCAAATGTTTAATGGCTCCCAACAGCTCACAAATATGACTTGAATATTTTACTTCCCCAAAAACTGAATACATTTGATGTCATGAAGGACAATTGCAACGACTCTAACAAAACCAGGTCCAGGCTTAGGGACTGTCTCTCTTAGTTTCAAGAAAAAGAATTGAATTTTATTTGGGCTGTATGTGTAAGTATAATTACAGATCGTGGCACACATACTCCTACACACACACACACATGCACACAAAATACTATATTTAGAATATTATTCACATTTGAAATAGCTTACATAATTTTAAAAAATGCTCTGAAAGTAAATTGTTTCTTATTGATGACAGGACTTTAAGTTTTACCATTTGACAGAACACTTTTTTTTAATAGAAGTCGTTAACATTTAAAATTTTTGATTAAATGAATTATTGATTTCTATCTGACATAGAAATTGTATTTACAGTGATTTTTTGTTTGTTTTGCTTTGAGGGTATTTAGTGACAGTAGGAGGTGAGCATTGTGTTCTAAAGCGGTTATTTTTTTCTTACCTCTTAAATACTTTGTGTGCGGTCTTGGATATAAAAGCGTGAATAATCCATAACCTCACATTTCAGTTCCTGGCTCCTTAGAAAGTTGAATATTCTTGTTATGGAGATAATGAGGGAGTGAGTGAGAGCAGGACGCATTTTCATCCTGGCGTTATTGAATAAATTGGTGCCCAGTGTGTGCCATGTACCGTGCTGGGCAAGCTTCATTAGTCTGTAAAATGTGTCCATTTAGAGTGGAGGAAGGAGCTCAAGCTAAATAATTAGTAAAAGGGATGATGAATCTGAGCGTTTCCCGGAGCTGATTCTGTAATCACAGCCCAGGGCTTAGAAAGGGAGGGATTTACAAGGCGAGAAGTGGCTGTGGACTAGAGACAGTGGCGATCTGAGGACCTGCAGACCAGCTCCAGCCTGGTGCACAGAAACTCTTATAAGTACTTAGCTGCAGCTTTTCAGAGATGAGAAGAATTGAAGTGCCGTTAAGGTTTAATCTCTGTACACATAAATATTTGTGAGTCATAGTCTCTTCTGCCTCCTTTGCTTCTTTCTAGAAGGCTTATTAATGGAAATACCAATTTCTTTATTGTCTAGTAATAGACCTGGTAAAATATAACTTCACATAAATAAAATCATGTGGTAAATCTAGTTTCCCAATAGTTGTCTAAATTACACATAGCAGTCAGGACTTTGTTAGTTATAAAATCTCAAGATTCAGGAGAGTGTTGGCCATCTCTGTGAGCTTCAGACACCACTCTCCTTGCTGAACTTTGTCACAGCCATGCCTCTCAAAAATGCCCTCTCCATCCAGTTGCCCCACTGAGAAATCGGGGATCTTTCCTGTGCTTCTCCCTCGCTCTCAGCTCTGTACTTCCAGCCGATCTCCAAGCCCCCTTCCTCCTCCTTCATCCCCACCTTCATTCCAGCCTTGCCCCCTCCCTTTTAGTTCAGCCCCTGCCAATTCATGTCTCACTCTGCCGCCAGAGTGGCTTAAAAAGAAAAACCAATGCACAATTGAGTATTACTCAGCCATAAAAAGGAAATTCCAATACATGTTACAACACGGCTGGACCTTGAAAACATGCTTAGTGAAATACACCAGACAAATATTAGGACAGTGGTTGAAGGACAAATAGTGTACGATCCCACCACTCTCATGAGGTACCTGGAACAGGTAACTCGTAGAGCCAGAAAGGTGACAGGTTAGCAGGGGCTGGGGGTGGGAGAAATGGGGAGTTGTTGTTGAATAAGCATGGAGTTCTGTCTGGGTTGATAAAAAGCTCTGGAAAGGGCTGGGTGAGGTGGCTCATACCTGTAATCCCAGCACTTTGGAGGCTGAGGTGGGTGGATAACTTGAGGTCAGGTGTCTGAGACCAGCCTGGTCAAATGGTGAGACCCCACATCTACTAAATGTAAAAACATTAGCTGGGTGTGGTGGCGTTTGCCTGTAGTCCCTGCTACTCGGGACTCTGAGTCAGGAGAATCGCTGGAACTCGGGAAGCGGAGGTTGCAGTGAGCCGAGATTGAACCACTGCACTCCAGCCTGGGCAGCGGAGTGAGACTACGTCTCAAAAAAAAAGCAAAAAAAAAAAAAAGAAAGAAAACACCAAGAAACACTCTGGAAATAGATGGAGATGATGGCCACACATGATGGTGACTTAAATCCACTGAATTTTACACTTTCGAATGACTAATAAGAACTTTAATAGCAATAATAACGCAGTTATAAGGGTTACACTTGTCCCCCTGAGGTCTTCACAATTCCTGCTTCTAGCTCCTCCTGGAGGCCTGAACTTTGTCCGCACCACTGGATTTGGGTTGGAAGAGGAGGAGAAGGGTTTGGATGACATCCTGCCCCTTCTCCCTCACCTCCTGGTGCTTCCCTCTTCACTCCCCTTCACCCACCCTGCACCGGCTCGCTCTCTTTCTTTCTTTCTCCCCCAACCTCCCCCCTTTCCCCTCCCCTCTCCCTCCCCACTTCCCTCACCTCCCCCACCTTCCCACTCCTCCCTCTCCCTCCGTCTCTCCCTGGGCCTGGTTTTGCTCTCTGCCTCTGCTGCCCCCTAGTGACCTGGCCCATCCCAGCTGCAGGGACAGCCACTCTGGTCCTTGGGACCACCCCTGCTTTAGAGCGCTGGGGCCAGCAGAGTGGGCCTTAACCCCGTTTCTGGATCTGTGCCTCCTTCAGCCGGGCTGATTAGTCATCGTGAGGACTGTCACACTGCACACCCGCTGGGCGTGCCCGGCCTCCAGGCCGTGTCCTTCGTCTCCTTCCCGCCTCCCCTTACAGTGATATTGGCCATGAGAAGAGCCAAACCACCTGCCGTGTGCTGCTCTACATGCTCGACATGGCCATCTTCACATTGCATTAGTCTATGCAGGGGGATTTGAGTCACTTACTGAGGTCCCAGGCTCTGGTCCCCGTCCGTCCGTAACCACCCTGGGCACTGCCTCGCCTCGTCTTGGTCTCAGTGCCTTTGTGTCTGCTGAGTCCCCAACCTTGAAATTGAAATGGTGCTTTTTCTTGAAATATCCTTCCTGGCTGCCAAGACTCACATAGGTTCTTCTTCCAGTTCCACCTGGTAATCCCGCGCGAAGCCCAGATCAATCACACGACTGCAGTTTCTTCATGTCTGGCGTGGCTCTTTGTATTCTCCACTGGCTTTAGCAGCAGAGGGCCCTATCTTTTTCTCTTTAGATTCCCCTTATACTCAGTATATATTTGAATGTGCCTGAATTAATAGTAGTTATTTGTTACTCTAGGGCTTTGTTTGGGAAATATGAATATGAAGTTAGATAAAAACTTTGTGTCTAAAAACACACTAAAGTACACTGAGAATATTACCACTTTATTTTTCTAAACCAATACCCACGGATTGGGTTTTATATATACAAAATTGCCAGTGCGGTGGTGTACACCTGTAGTCCCAGCTACTCTGGAGGCTGGGGTGGAAGGACCTCTCGAGGCCAGGAGTTGGTGGCTGCAGTGAGCTATGATTGTGTCACTGCACTCCAGCCTGGGCAACATGACAAGATCCCATCTCTACAAAAAAAAACTTTTTGGAAAAGTAGCTGGGCATGGTGGTGTGCATCTGTAGTCCCAGCTACTTGGGAGGCTAAGGCAGGAAGATTGCTTGAGACCAGGAGTTCAAGGACGCAATGAGCTATGATCATGCTTGTGAATAGTCACTGCACCCTAGCTTGGGCAGCATAGCAAGAACCCATCTCATATAAAAGAAAGGAAGATAGGAAAAACACATTCAAATTATCTGGAAGGCAGAGCAGTGGCCATTAGTGGCAGAGAAAGGGGCAGTTGGATGAGCTGCACGAGGCACAAGGAAACCTTTTAGGGTGGCGGAAATATCTTGATTGGCATAGTGGTTACACAGGTGAGTACATTTGTCAAAACTGGTTGAGCTGTACACTGAAAATATGTGCATTTTATTGCTGATACACTTTGCCTGAAAGTTGACTTCAAAATAAATTTAAAAAGGCAAGAGGAGAAATCTGGATTTTTCACGGGGTTAGAAAAGATGGATTAGTGATGGATGGTGCTGGATTGCAGAGCTGTTCCATATCTAGTTTCAAGGTATGTACTTTTTTCTTGCCTTCTTACCTTGCCTAAATGGAAAATCAGCTCTCATTGAGTTACTGCAGCTGGAAGTAAGAAAAAGCAGAAGTAATGAGCAGACTGACAGCTGACTCCCTGTAGTGCTTAATTTTAGTACCAATGCCTTTAGGAATTCTTTGCAACTTCAGTGTAAGGCTTAATTCGTGCGATGAATCATCAATATTGAGGGTAGGTAGAGAAATTGCAGCAATAAACACTCTGCTCAAAGAAGATAATGTTATGAATGGCTTTTGAATAGACTTATTTAAAGAGATATCTATAAAACCCACTGGGCTTTTACTTTACCATTCTTTTCAAAAGTTAATATAGAATGTTCTTTGGGTAATTTGAAGAAATTTAAAGAAATATATATTTTTTAATGTGTGAAAAGTAAATGGGCCTTAACAATTAGGTAGGTTTTTGTTTTTTTCATTGAGCCAAGATTTGCCCTCCCTCCTTCTCCTTCCAGCCTTAGAGTACCTCAAATTAATAAAGCTCTACTTGTCGTAAATCATATATGTTCTTTAGTACTTTGAAGGAATGCTGAATGTGTTTGGGGAGTTTATTCAGTGTCCCTTCTTGATGGTCAAGGTGAACCACCATACGATACTGCTGTGGAGAGGAAGATTAACCGGCCAAATTGAAATTTATTCAGCTACTTTGTGGCCTGCTATGGCTATGCAAAGGAACACAGGGATTATGGCCAAAGTTCAGACTCTAAGGAGGAATTTATCATCATGTCTTTGTGACGTTCCATCAGATAAGGAGTTACCTTTAACTTGGAGCTATCATGATGACTTCTGGTATCATCGCCCATAGTGTTGAAATAATAGATCCATATTTGAAAGGATAAAGAACGTTAGGACCCTTTCCTATATGCTGTCACTAATGGCAAATGATGGCTATTGTTTACGTTCTTTGCTCAGCTCTTTCTGGTTGTCTGGAAACAGTTATTTAAAAACAAAATTACATCTGTAGGCCTATCTCCAAAATAGAATACACAATAATTTTGAAAACATTTTGCATTCTGGAGCTTGACAGAAAACTCAGGTAAGGTAACTACTGTTAGAGCAACAAGCTGATTTCGAGGTAGGTGTCTCCAGAGTAATATACTAAATTTGAGAGATTCAGGGAAGGGCTAATAGGAAATGATACAGATCTGAGGTCAACAAATAATAGCCTGTTTTTGTAAATGCAGTTTTATTCAAACTGTTGGGAAGAAAAGTTCTTGCTTTAGGTTCAGTGTCAGGGGCATGCAAATGGAGGTCACCAAAAACATGTTAAGAGGAGAAAACGTTTATGTATGCATACAACATGTGCCCAAATGAATTTAAGGATTACATACCTAACTTAGCCAGGGAAAGGGAGGGGCTGGGAAAGGCCACCATGGGAAGAACAAATAGGTATCTTTGTGAAAGGCAAATGGATTTTTAGGAGTTCAATCGGGAGATAAGAGTGTTTGTGATAAGGTGTGTGTTTGAGTGTGTGAGCCATCTTTCTGTCTTCTTTGTGGTCATGAAACTACCCTGGAGAGGGGATTTATGTGGGTTTATCTTTGTTTATGGCAGTTCTCATTTCTCAGAAGTTTCTGCTTTTATTCTGATAAGGGATGCTTCACAAGTCTTTCTGCATCTATGAGTCTCAAATGCCTTCAGCTTAAAATAGTCTTTATACCAACTCTGGGGTTTCCAGTGGGTCCCCACAGAACATAGCCTTGCCCATTCCTTGAGATACTGTCTATGACTGCTTTCACACTTTGATGGCAGAGTTGAGTATCTGTGAAAGAGACTGTAGGGTCCGCAAAGCTAGAAGCTGGGTATACTACCTGCCTCTTTCCAGGAAAAGGTTGTGGGTCCCTGACATAAATAAAATATGAGGGAAAATATTTAAAAAAAACAACAGATTGACTTAAGATTTCAATTTGTTCTGGAATTTGTGATTGATAAAAAAAATAATTAGGAGTAGGGAAACTGTGTATTTCATTTTATTGAAATGTGAATTTGTACATGGGAAGTTTCTCTGGGCCTTTGGGGGCCCTGTTATCTTGAACATAAAGAGTAGGGGCCCTGGAGGCCTGTAGCAGAGAGAGGCCTTTGCTCTCCAAGGGAGCTTGTCTACTTGGAGGCCCTTGCAGCCCTAATGCATACCCCCCAGTCCTCAAACCCTTAACCTCCAGTGATGACTTTGCGTGCTTCCCTGGTCTGCAGCTGTCTCCAGACCTTAAGTTACCATCTTAATATCTTGCATCTCTTGAGGTCTGTGGTTGGAGTCTGCCTGTATGATGCTGACAGGGACCGTTGTGATGCTTAATCAAATAGAGGAAGTGTCACTGTCCTTCGCCTGAGTTTTCATCTCTCTCCAGTATCTCTGGAGTGGAAAGAACAGTGGGCCAGACTGTTGGCTCCTTAAGTCCAAATGTCCTTTCTGGCTCTGAGAGGCAATGATAGTTCTGTTTAGTAGTTCTGCTTAATCCCTATATGCGATCAATTGGATATACATGCTCAGTTGAAGAAGAGTTTCATTCCAGTCCTCTGTCTATACTTCTCTTTCCCATGACTCTCTTTATATGGTTCTTTCCTTCTGGTTGTACATCCAGGCTCCTTGAGGGTAGGCCTCTTGTTTGCCATGGCACCCCCAGTGCCTTGAATAGTACCTAAGGTGAGTTCACAATAAATATCTGCTTACCTACCACTATATGCTTTGTACTATCTGGCTGCTGGTGAGACTTAGTAGGATTTTTGTTTTTCCATCTCATTGGTTTTACCTGTGTGCTTGATTTGTCAGTTATTTCAACTCTATTCAGAATTACAGCCCTCAGGGTAATTGATCATCTTTATTTGCTCTGCCTGCCTGCCTGCCTGTCTGTCTGTCCGTCGGCATCTTTTATCACTCTCTCTTTCCAGGGAGCCTGGGGATCTCCTGACAGTCATTTCTAGCTCTTTCCTGCCTTAATGACCATGAGCAACTTTTTCTTGACGGTCACTCAGTGATCAGAGCAAATGAAGGTAAAGCCGTGTGTTTGATGAATGCTGGAGTTGACCTTGGCTTCCTGCACAAGCCAGAAAGCTGTGCAGCTTCTTTTCAAGGTAGAGCTGGGACCCTCTTCATCCGGTAACAAGTTTGGGTAATAGGAATATCTTTCTTGATCTGGAAAGGATACTGATTAGACTTGAAGGAGTTTTTCTATTGATAGTTGCTAAAAAAAAAAAAAAAAAAAAAAAAAATTGAAGTTGTAGCTTTTTCTGTTAGGGTGTGAGCTCTAGCTCGATGCATTCATTAAGTTGAAGGCATAAAGGGAGAACTTTCTAAGTTGCTTTCTGTGTAAGTAATTTAGATGCCCCCTCCCCCATCTCACATACATGTGCATTCTTGCCAGATTTATGCCGGATCACTTACATAATATTTGTAAGTGATCTGTCAGGCATGAGAAGCATAGAACAAGCAGCCTGGCAGTACTGTCATGCGGTTGGAAACCTAGCAGTGTTTTCAGCAGTTATTTAGGTCATAGAATATTTTTACTAGAAGGTACTTTAGGGGACTGTCTAGTCCAGTGTCCAGATTTTTCAGGGGAGGAAATAGGAGGCTCATCTAGAGGTTATTTGCTTAAGGTAACCTATCTTTGTAAGTACAGAATAAAAGCTAGAATTCTGATCTCCTCATTCCAAATAGTAATGATTGGCAGATATCCAAACAAAAACCAGCAGTCATCATCACTCATTGCAATACTGACATGTGGCTTTAATTCTTAAAAATGTCTTGATTCCAATATACTTTGATTTTAAATATGCATCACCGAACTGTGGAGAGGTCAAATTTATTCATCGTTTATTAACTTGACTTAAATGAAATGCACCTGGGGCTGGGTAAGTACTCTCTGGTGACTATGACGCTTGGTTAGTTGAGTTTTGCAGTGACAGAATTGGCACGTGCCCTACCAGAGCCCCCTGGCATAGCATGCCCTTGCCTCTATGGCACATCCAGACAGGGACAGCACCTAGATCCAATATAACTGAGGACAAGCCAGGACAATTGGGCCCACAGTTGTCCCAGTGGGCTATGCTGGCAGGGCCAGGCCTTCAGTTGTGTGGTGAGTCCCTGGGGTGACCTTGGCCGTCTAGATGGTGAGCTGCTTTCATCCATTTCAACCACAGTTATCCTCTCTGTCCCACCCTGCTTGCTTCTGCCACCTCGGCCAGATGCCCGCTAGCACTGTCAGCATCCCCTGCCCTATTCCTTTGGTTACTTAAGATGTTTAAATAACTACAATTAAATTTAAGATGTTTAAATAAACAAAGGGCTGGCGTGGTGGCCCATGCCTATAATCCCAGCACTGTGGGAAGCTGAGACGGGCAGATCACTTGAGGTCAGGAGTTTGAGACCGCCCTGGCCAACATGGCGAAACCCCATCTCTACTAAAAATACGAAAAAAAAATTAGCCAGATGTTGTGATACACACCTGTAGTCCCAGCTACTCAGGAGGCTGAGGCAGGAGAATTGCTTGAACCCAGGAAGTGGAGGTTGTGGTGAGCCTGGATTGCGTCACTGCATTTCATCCTGGGTGAAAACAAACAAAACAAAATGAAAACAACATGTTTAAATGACAGTTTTCACTTTCTGGATTCTTTGCTCCATCAAATACAGCAAACCAGGATGCTCATAGAAAGAAACTGTGCAAATGTTAGGGCTTGAGCCAATGGAATTCTCAGTTGAGATTTGTCAAAGTCCTGCTCCATTAAGACAACGACTGTAGTTACATCAATTGGACTACACATGTATGCAGCAGTTGTGTTCTGAAAGGATTGCTCTTTGCTACCAGAGGACAAAAATCAATGACACATCTGTCACCGGGCATACCCATCCTTGCCACTAATTGGAGTGTTTGCTAAGATCCAATATAACTGAGTGGCTGGCAAGCCAGCTGAAATGCCAGATGAAATGGAATTGTGATTATTTTGTTTAATCCCGTTTCAAATATTTATATTTTGTTGAAGATTTAAGTAGATGGCCTGTCTCAGAAAGATGTGCTATTTCAACAGGAAAAGAAAAGCAATGTAGTGCGCATTAGTTTCTGCATTTGAGTTTTTTCTCAACACAAGTGCTGAATTGAAGGTTCTCATAGAGACTATCAAATGGAACAATTCAAGGTCAGCCAGATATAATCAATATCAGTTCAGGCCACAGTTCCACAGAGAGGCTTCATAATTAATCCCACTGTCGCAGAACGTATGAAGATTCTTAAGAGTGTAAGCAGAGTAAAACTATCTGGATTATCTACTTCGCTGGCTGTTTTATCCTTGGGCTCATATGCCTGGAATTCTAAAACCAACTGTGATTGTAAAAATTCAGTGTTGGAGATCTTTGCTATTTTACCACTTACCAAATTAAAGGGCACACTTTGCCACACCCGTGGCTTTTCAAAAGATTCATAAAATTATGTACAGTTTTTAAAAAGAAATTTTTATTTTGTAAAAATACATTGTTATTGTAAGGACCTCCAAAAGCACCAAATATCTATGGCCTGAAAATAACAACGACAACACAAACACCCCATTTGTTTGTCTATAGATTGTTCAATTGATATTAGTCATGTAACTATGTACAGTTTTATGAAGATATGTTTGAAATAAGTTCTATCTTGGGAGCCATCTGTTTTTTGAGAATACCTTCCCTGAGCCGCTATTTTCATTGTGGTCTGTTTTTCTCTTTGATCTTGACTAAAAGTTTTTTTCAAATAAATTGTAGTGACATTTAAAAATTGTTCTCATGTATTTTCTTATATACTTGTTCTTATGCATTCTGCCGAAGTACTCTTTCCTTTTAAAACATAATGCGTATTTTATCGGAGCATCACATCTTGCTCTTCCTGTAAGGAAAACAACGCCAAACGCAGGTCTCTGAAGCAGCAGCCCCCAACCTTTTTGGCGCCAGAGATCGGTTTTGTGGAAGACAATATGTCCACAGGACGGATGGGTGGGGAGCAATGGCTTCAGGATGAAACTGTTCTACCTCAGATCATCAGGCATTCGTTAGATTCTCATAAGGCGTGGACAACCTATATCCCTCACGTGGGAAGTTCACAATAGAGTTCGTGCTCCTTTGAGAATCTAATGCCATGGCTGATCTGATGGGAGGTAGAGCTCAGGCGGTCATGATCGCTCACCAGCTGCTTCTGCTGGGCAGCTAGTTCCTTACAGGCCATAGACACGGTACCTGTCCGTGGCCTGGGGGTTGGAGACCACTACCCTAAAGTAATCACTGATATGTGTTTATTGTAACACACTTGACAGGGAACTCTGAATTTCTTTTCTGGCCTATATGGACTTTGTTACCATTCTTTATTCTTTCTTCAATAGTTGACTCACATCTTTAGACTTTATGATGAAAGGGGGAAAGAATGATTCATCATTAGCTTCGGTCCATAGCCTCATAAATTTTCTTCTCTTTACCTAACGAATCATCATCATTACTAATTATCCTCCAGAAAATAAACTGGAATGCAGAACAGGGTGGCTTCATGTAGAACAAATCGGTGCATAAATCAGAGAGGCTGCTGTCAGAATGGCTTAAGAGGCTGAGCGTGGAAAAGAGGAACTGTTTTCCCATTCTGTTTTTGTGTTCAGCTTGAATTGTAAGGCCCAGAACTTACTTGGATAGCGTTGGAAGTTTAATAGGAAAATCTGATTTTAAGGGAGCTTAACACAAATTAAGGGAACATTACTTGGAACATAAATTCATGAATAAAATTGCATATTGGTTTTTGTTGACAAATGATGGTGTGCAGATTTTGGGGTAGGGCCAGGAAGAACACTTGCAAGCCTCCTCCCAAGCTGTTCCAAGTGGCAGCTCTTTGATAGCCAGGAAGTGCCTCTGGGTGGATCTGTGCCTCAGCACAGATCACTATACTGAGTGGTGAGGATGCGGAGAACAGACAGTCTTCTGTGAACCTTTCACTGCGTGGAAGTATGTGGATCCCCTGAGCTCATTTGACCTTCAGCCACAACTGCATCATCCCTGCTTGGCCAGGGAGAAAGCAGGCTCAGAGAGAAGGTAAATAAATGACTGTTCCGGTGTCACAAGTGGTTAGTGACATAGATAGGCTTTGAACTCAAGGTTCTTTGAGGCCCAAACCTCTGTTCTTCCCACTTTGCTAAGCTGCCTCACACATTGTTATACAGAAATTAAGGTAAGTAATATGGAAGGAAAGAAGGTTAATATGTAAATTAATGGTCACTGTTTTGATATGATGTCATGAAACATTTTTGTCCCCACCCTCATTTACCTTGAGGGTGTTTGTCCTGGGTGCAGTTGTTAAGGAAAAGTCTCTCCAAATTCATAAAATTGCAGGAGTCTGTAAATTTTCATATCCTGCCTCAGTTTTGTTGTTTCTGCCCACCTGTATCTCAAAGTGATCAGTCCGTCCCCACAGGCATAGCCACATCTCCCTAGAGTCAACCGCATTCTCGCCTGAGCTCTGTGTGTGCACTTAACACTGAAGAGAGATAGAGCAGGATTCACCAACAAACCCTGGATTTTGTTTTGTTTTAAGAAAAAAAAAAATGTATTACCTTGAGTATAAAATTATGGAAGAATTTTGTCCTACTCGTGAACACCCTGGGGGTTTCTGCTTCCATTCTTCAGTCCCTGCTGCAGCAGCTCACACATTTTCCCCTTTCTAAGCTGTCTGCATACTAACTTCCCCTTGCACCTGTGGCTGGTGGTCACCACGTGGGCAGCACAGACCAGATCCTCTGGCTTTGAGCACCTTGACTTAACCTTCACGGCTCCTCTTTGCTCAAATTCCTCTGTTCAAAAAATAATAAGTGTGTCTAGATTCTCCTCCCTCTCAGCTACTCTCTACCCCATTTACTTCCTACTCTATTGAACCCCTCATACTCTGCTGATCCTACTCTTAAAAATAATAGCAACCTCCCAGTCACCAAACTCCGAGGTCTTTTCTCAGCACTCACTCCCTGTGACCGTGGGCTGCTCGGAGTCTTTTGCTGGGTGCTGGGATCCATTGATGGATCTCCTTCTATTCCTGCCCCGGCCTTTATGCCAGGTTTAAGAACAACTACTCCCCAGGGGGTTCTCTCCTTTTCATTTTGTCTATCTCTGGATTATCTTGCTTCTCTGTGGACGCCACCCAATCTTGTAGGTCCTGGCCTGACTTTCCTCTGCAACTCAGTCAATCAGTCAGCTTCTCTGACTCTCTTTTTTTTTTTTTTTTTTTTTTGAGACGACATCTCACTCTGTCATCCAGGCTGGAGTGCAATGGCATGATCTTGGCTCACTGCAATCTCTGCCTCCCAGGTTTAAGCGATTCTCCTGTCTCAGCCTCCTGAGTAGCTGGGATTACAGATGTGCACCACCACACCCAGCTAATTTTTTTATTTTTAGTAGAAACAGAGTCTCGCTATGTTGGCCAGTCTGATCTCGAACTCCTGGCCTCAAGTGATCCACCTGCCTTGGCTCCCCAAAGTGCTGAGGTTACAGTCATGAGCCACTGTGCCTAGCTTTCTCTTTGACTCTTTAATATTCCTGCATAACTTAAATACCTTCCAAGCACCTGCAATGGAATATGGCCTGAACAGAACTCACTGTATTTCTCTTCGTGATCCCCATTTCTCTTAATGATGCTACCCTCCTCTCAAGGCTCCATTTTTGGCTTCTTTTCCTGTGCATCCTCATTGTAATACCCTGCAAGATCCTGCTGGAATTCTGTGAACCTCTCCTCACATCTCATCATTCCCTGCTAATCACCACTATTCATTTCAGCTACTCATTAACTCTTGCCTAATGTTGTAATAGCCTCCCAGTAGGTCTTTCCAGCCTTCCCTCAATGAATCATTTTGCTACTCTTAACCTTTCTGGTGTTTTCCCATTGCTCACTCTAAAGTCCTGAATCCTTGGCCTGGCACTGGGGGCTGCCCACAATCCAGGTCCGCAATCTGTGGCCTCAGCCTGACTAATGTCATTTCCTCATTCCCTGTGGGATCTGCTATTCCTGGTTGGGCCTGGGGAGAGTGCTTACAGGTTCTTTGAGAGTTTTATTTCTTTAAGAGGCATCTGTGGCCGGGCGCAATGGCTCACGCTTATAACCTCAGCAGTTTGGGAGGCTGAGGTGGGCAGATCACGAGGTCAAGAGATCGAGACTATCCTGGCCAACGTGGTAAAACCCATCTCTACTAAAATATAAAAAATTAGCCAGGCGTGGTGGCACATGCCTGTAGACCCAGCTACTCAGGAGGCTGAGGGAGTGAATCCCTTGAACCCAGGAGGTGGTGGTTTCAGTGAGCTGAGATCACGCCATTACACTGTCTTAAAAAAAAAAATAGGCATCTGTATCAGAGACCTTAAAAGCTAAAATGATCAAATTCTTAAAGAAGGCTTCTCTAAGTTACTCTAGTATTAGAAACAATCCTCTAGCCAGTGTCCAGGTAGAATATGAAATATTCTGTAATTGCCCACCTTCTTTCCTTTGCTCATGCTGATTTCATAACCTGAAAATAGCCTGTCCCCTGATTTTATGTGTCTAATTCCAAAATCCAGATTTTTCACTAAACTGCCCCGGATTCCTTCATTACAATTATTTAAGTACTCAGCACTTCCATCTCTAAGCCGAGACTTTCTTATGGGCAGTGATAAGATCTTAGTTACAAGGGACAAAAAGAAACATCGTGCTTGACACATAGTAGATATTCAATGAAAATTTGAATGACTACTAGAATGAAAGAAAAAATATATCCACGTGTTCCTTCTTACCTGACTTTGTTTTTGGGTAGAATGTGGGTCTGATTTATATCCTACAATACTTAGCATTGTGCTTTGTGCATAATAGATTTTCCATAAATATTTCTTGAATTAGTGAATTAGCTATGTAGTTGATCCTGATAGGATCTTTCTGAATGCCACATTACTGTATTTCACCTTCAGTAACTTAAGTGCTTTTAATATAACTAACATATTTAAAGTATGTTAATCTTTTGATTGTTACTAGTTTTTAACAGTGATTATCTTTGTCTTTGAACTGGTTTGCTTTTTCTTTTTTTTTTTTTTTTTTTTTTTTTTTTTTTTTTNTTTTTTGTTTGTTTGAGACAGGGTCTCACTCTGTCATCCAGGCTGGAGTGCAGTGGTGTAAACACGGCTCACTGCAGCCTCAACCTCCTAGGCTCAGGCGATACTCCCACCTCAGCCTGCTGAGTAGCTGGAACTAGAGGCGCTTGCCACCATGCCTGGCTAGTTTTTGTATTTTTTGTAGAGATGGGGTTTCACCATGTTGCCCAGGCTGGTCTCGAACTCCTGACTTCAAACAATTTTCCCTCCTTGGCCTCCCAAATTGCTGGGATTGCAATCTGAGCCCCCATGTTGGCCAGGTTGGCTTTTGCTGCATTCTTAATTTTGATTGTTAACACATTATATATCATGGAGTGGGGGGGTGGGGGGACAGTGCTTTCTTAGTTTCACAAAGGAAATTAGAAAGAAAAAAGAAGGGTCACTTTTAAGAAAAATGTGACGGAGCTTATCTATTTGCTTTAGCTCCCATCTCTAGGTATTGGTGGGGTTCTAGGACTAGCAATTTTTTCTGCAATAGTGGTTGAGTTGTTCTTTCTAGAATCATCATGGCTCCATCCAGGAACACATAATTTGGATGCTTTCAATGGGAAATGGAGTCAGGCAGCCTTGTTGAAATGCCAGTGGAGCATTAGAGGGGGTTCCCAAACTTCAGTGAAGTTGAACTAAGTTTCTTTGCTTCCCCCCATACCAGGATGCTAACACTATTTTTTTTTTTTTTTAATTTTTACAATGAGGAATGCTTGCTGGTCCTCCCTGACAACCTTTTACTGTAGAATATTTGATTTCGATTACTGAATTAATGGTTCAGTCATCCCTCTATCTGAGGGCATTGGTTCCAGGACTCCCATGTATACCAAAATCTACAAATACTCAAGGCCCACAGTCGGTGCTGTAAAACCCAAGAATATGAAAAGACAGCCCTTGGTATATGGGGGCTTTGCATCCTCAGAACACTGTATTTTTGATGTCATTTGGTCACAGATACAGAATCCACTCATAGAAAGGGCTGATGGTATCTATTCAAAAAATTTGTACTTGAGTGGGTCCATGTGGTTCAAACCTGTGTTGTTCAAGGGTCAACTGAACTTGCTTTTAGTCATGTTACTTGGTGCAAAGCTAAGTAGTAATGAAACAAAAAAACTAACTGGAAATTGTCAGGGATGCCTTTGTGATGAGTGTGCCTTTGTGATCCACCCCGCCTTAAGGTTCACTGCTGCTTCTGGTTTTGTTGTTGTTTGGGGTTTTTGTTTCGTTCTCTTCAAATGACTTGGTGGGAAAAATAAAACATGCCTTCACATGCTTCTTCTGTAGTGTGACTTTAATCTCTGTGAGAGAAGAACAATTCTAACTCATGTATGTAAACAGAGCAAGCTAGTTACCAGAAGTACCTAGGCTTGTGAGGTTGCCTAAATCTTGCAATTAAGGCTTGCAAGTGGGTAAGTAGAGTCAGGAAAAAAGGTCAGACGATCTGAGGAGAGAAATTTACTTCTAGGAAATGCTACGTACTTATTGGAAGCAGGAGAGTTTCTCCAGTATATTTTAGAAGGATGACCCAGAGTTTGCTGAAATGTACAAAACAGAAACAAAAAGATTCCCTCTTTGTGAAATATGGATGCATCATCTACACCTGTGGGAGGTGTTCATTTTTTTTGGAAATGAACAAAGTATTTGGCGTGACGTGCTCTCTGAAACAACTCTCATTCACCTTTCACTGGGCATTATTGGACTCCTATAGTGTCAAGAGTGGTAAATTTTTAGGCTTTTGGCCCAATGTCAAGACTTCTGAGCAACAGTATAAATCCATTAGATATGTTGACATCTCAACGTCTTTGAAATAATTAATATTATTTACATTATTTGTCTCTCTCAGAAATGAACACACCTATGAGTACTGGATGCCTGTGAGCTCCCCATCACCTGCACTGCAAAGACGCAGAGCGGCGGCCTCTGAGAAGCAGCTCCTTCCCCCTCACCTTGGCCTTGACCTTCCTGCTCAAGGTCTACCATGGAGACGCTGTCCCAGGACTCCCTGCTGGAATGTCAGATCTGTTTCAATTACTACAGCCCCCGGCGCAGGCCCAAGTTGCTGGATTGCAAGCACACCTGCTGTTCAGTGTGCCTCCAGCAGATGAGGACCAGCCAGAAGGACGTGCGGTGCCCCTGGTGCCGTGGTGTCACCAAGCTGCCCCCCGGCTTCTCCGTGTCACAGCTCCCGGACGACCCAGAGGTCCTGGCTGTCATTGCCATCCCACACACTTCCGAGCACACCCCGGTCTTCATCAAACTTCCCAGCAATGGGTGCTACATGCTGCCCCTGCCCATCTCCAAGGAGCGCGCGCTGCTGCCCGGAGACATGGGCTGCCGCCTGCTGCCCGGGAGCCAGCAGAAGTCCGTCACCGTGGTGACCATCCCTGCTGAACAGCAGCCTCTGCAAGGCGGGGCTCCCCAGGAGGCGGCAGAGGAGGAGCAGGACAGGCGGGGCGTGGTGAAAAGCTCCACCTGGTCGGGGGTGTGCACTGTCATCTTGGTGGCCTGCGTCTTGGTCTTCCTCCTCGGCATCGTGCTCCACAACATGTCTTGCATCTCTAAGCGCTTCACTGTGATTTCCTGTGGCTGAAGACAGCTGCAGGGAAGTCTCTGGTGGGTGCCAACTTAGGGGTTGAGCAGGTTGGTGATGAGATCCCGGTGAGAAGATGGGGGGGAGCGACACTGACCATTTGGTGCTGAGCGCTGGCCTCTGGGTTGCCTCTTGATTTACCCCAAGACAGACACGAAGGGCAGAAGGTGAGGTCTCAACAAGATACCAGGCGAATTGTTCTGAGTGTTGATGGCAACAGCTTTGAAGATGATTGCATGCATCCTCATAATCATGTATTCAATGGACTGTAATTTATGATTTTTGAAAATCATGTTACAAGATAGACATAGTCTACTTAGACGTTAAACTGCACAAGTGCGTACAATGTGATCTTCTCTAAATGCGGTAGATTAAAACAAAGATGCTATGTATACAAGTAGAGTTAAACCTGCGAATCCGTGTAAAAATCCAGTGAAGACATGCACTGCTGGCTTCTTTACTTTTTTTGTTGTTGTTCTTTTTCTTGAAACGCAGTCTTCATTTAGTTGCTAAGGCTTTTTATACATTTTGAATGGCACCAAAACAAAACAAGTCAAGACGGACGGTCGTTTTTTTGGAGAAAATATTTGAACAAGTGTCTCCAATGTGTTGTGTTTTGTCATGAACATTCATTTTCTTCACGTGTAATTAGAGCTCACTACATGTTGATGAAACTGAAAGCTCAACAGGGGAGCAATAAACTGAGAAATCATGAGACATGTCCAGTCCCGCGGGAACCCTGTATGCTGATTTTCCTCAAGCCATCTCACAAAATAAGAATTTCAAATGTAAATATTGTGTATTTGTGTGTGTATGTATGTGTGTCTAATTTGATTTACCTCAGGTGTTTGAGTCTTTGCAGAAGAATCCCGGGATTAAGACTTCATTGGGCATGGGTGAGTCGAGTCCCTGAAGCGGTGGCCACTTCATGCGCACCTGCACCCAGCGAGGAATCTCCTATCCGTCACCTGCAACACTCGCTCCTCCTCTGTGTATTTGAGTGCTGCATTTTGTCAGAGGCAAATGGAGAGTAACAGAACAGTGTCTCTTCTCCCGGTTTGGGAATCTTGCGCTGGCCATGAGTGTTGTGACTGATGGCCAACCTGGGCGGGCGTTTTAATAGACGGTCTGTGGTTCTTTTTTGAAAGATGCTCTTCCATGAGAGTTAAACCAGTTAGAATTCCAGTTTCCTCTTATTGATGTAAGAGAGAGTATCTCCTGTATTTTAACATGTTTTTACTGAGAAAAGTGGCAAGGTAAACCAACAGCTCAAATTCCCAAAATAAGTGGACCAGTTCTTCATCTACTGTCAAATATTCTTAAATGTGTAACGGTCTCTAGATGCTCATGAAGAAAGCTCTGCTAGATGTAAGTGATAAATTCCTATCCCTGGGTGCATGTGCATTCAGAAATAGCTATGAGCTTTACAGTTCTCATCTAACTTATTTTATGGAATTCATGAAGCAAGTGGTATGTGGCAAGGACTCCACTTATAAATGTAACTGTTTTTGTGTTCCACTGAATCCCTGAAAATGGTGAGGAGGGTGGGGGGAAGCGAAGGAAAGAGAAGCAGGGCTAATTCTAAAAAGCAAGGCTAGAAAATAGCCCTGTGAGGTCAAGATAATTTAATTTATTTACATGCTACCTGTTATCTTCAAGCAACACAAAACATGCATATAAAAGTGATGGAATTAATGTGAAATAAAACAAAAACATAATGACTAGAATACAAAACTAATACTGCTAATTGGCATGAGAATTCAACATAAAATTAGGAGCTCTGATTTTTCAAATTTTTCAAATTTATCATAAGACCTTTAGGAAATGTATTTGAAAGCTCAAAATAGAAATTAGGTTAAAATGCCATTTTATTGTGTAAGCTATTGGGCATTATACAACAAATAATCTAGGATTTATTTGGTATTAATAATTTAGGCATCATATTAGCTGAATACTCTCCTCTATTATGTAATATACTGTTGGGTTAGTGTCAATTTCTCAGACTCTCCCAGGCTGCCATAATGCATGTCTGACCTAATTTCTGTTTCTCTTGGAGAAACACACACACACATATACACACCACAGAAATGTTGCATTAAGAATGCTACATTTCAAATAGACTTTACCCTCGCAATTTTAGGCTATGCCATATTCAAATTAATTTTGCAAGTGATATCTGCATATGTTTCTGTACAGTATGAAATGACCGACCCTGTAGTGTAGTATGTGATAGAGTTCTACTTGTTAAAGTAGGTTAGATACAGACACTAATGTGTGTGATGATAGCGTCCTGTGTTTCTTAGTGCAAACCTGTATAGTAAAAATGTTCATAGAACTTTTACTTAAAAACAGTCCCGTGCTAGAGCTGCCATTAAGCAGTGCAAAATTAATCGGCAGCATGGTAGATTCTTGACCTTAAATTTAACAATAGCAACCAAAATCAGATTATTACTTTTTTTCTTGCGAGTCTTATTGACATAAGAAACATTGTTTAAATTGTTTAAATGGATTCTGCCTGCAGTTATTTGTGTACCTGTTTGTTAGGGTGTGCATTCTTTGTGTGTGCGTGTGTGTGCGCGCGCGCGTGTGCGCATGAGAGAGCGAGAGAGCGAGAGAGAGAGAGAGATCTCAGCCTGCCAGATAGAATTTTATAGGCTCAATGAAGTTTTAATGTTACTTGGCATCCTGTTGTTCTGGTCTCTTCTGGCATTTACCAATGACCCTTAACAAACACATCTACCCATGCGACCAAAGTCCACTGACACAAGAGGCCAGAATTCTTACTTGCACATCAATGAAAAGTCACAACTGAAAAGCACAGAAAGTTAGAGCTGAAAGCAGCCTCCGGTGGCTTCATTTTGTAGATGGGTCTGTTTTGTAATTCTCCAGAAAAGCGGGGATATGAACTTTGCACTGTGGTGTCTTCTTGCTCCATCCTAGGTCTGTCTACGTCTCTATCTGGCTATGATCCTTTCTAGGGTTCATTAAAACCCTTTACTAAGTCAACTATTGCTTTAAAGGATATTTTCTGTAGGTTTATATGCTCATTTTAGTTAGCATCTACCTCTCTAGGAAATGAAAGGGGGGTTGACATAGGGATGAGTATAGACATTGAAAGACAACTATCAAACCATGCTGTTTGAATTTTTAAAATTGTAGAGCACTGGTGTCCAAGTCTCCCACCCCACTTGTATGTAAAGGACAGTGAGTGTTGTGTAAATAGTAAACTCTAAGAAGCATGAATTTTCATCTTTATTAATGATCTTGACATAAGCAAGAGAATGCTTCATTTGTTAAGTAGAGCCAAGAATGCTACAAAAAAGCATTGTCTTTGGAAAAATTTTGTGTAATGACTTGGGGCATAAGTTGTGATGAAAAGGCAACTTGATTCTCAGTTCCAGTCATACTTAAGGATCAGAAAGCTCTAAGATATTTTCTTTGAAAATATAATTGTTTAATTTTTTGCATGACTTACATATCGGGTCCCTTGAAGGTGAAACCAGGTGATGGTATAATCCGTGAGATCTAGATTGGCACTGTTCTATAGAACTTTCTGTGGCAATGGAAATGCTCTGTCACCTGTGCTGTCTGGTACAATGGCAACAAGCCACATGGACTTTCAGGCAGTTAAAATGGGGTTAGTACAAGAGAAGAAGTGGATTTCAAATTTTATTTAACTGAAATCTCAATATGACAAGTGGCTGCCATATTGAACAACGCAGTTCTGGATGATCGTGCTTGCGGATCTAGCATCAAAGTATTAATGGAGTAACAGTGAGGCGAAAAAGAGTGTGTGCTGGTAACATGTAGTTGGCAAAAGGTAAAAAATTCCTTTATGGGCCTAAAAAGTATGTGGTCTCAAGTATGACAGGAAAAATTCATTGCTGCCCTTTGGAACTGTTGCTGATAGACTTTAGGCCAAGGAATGATAAGTGAAGCTGAAAGAGTGCTTTATTAAGCCCCTTTTCTGGGCTTATTAGCTGCATGTGAACCTATTGTCCAAAAATAGTAGTTAGACAGTAGCTGTAAAATGTTTGACTTGCAAGCTATGCATGACCTATTCTGTGAAATTGTGTCTAGGGTCCTGTGGCCAAAAAGTAAATGTTACAGGAAAAAAAAAAAAAAAACCTAATGAAATCCCTGTTCACTTCCAATATCTTATCCAAACTTCATTTGTGTATTAGTAAGGTGCAAATATAAGAGCAAGCATGGTTTGCAGTGTTCAGACTGTTTTTGTTTGCCCTTGAAGTCTGCCAGCTTGTCATTGTATTTAGTGTGGGCATATGTGGGCATCATTTTTCAGATGCCAGACTAAAACATAGGTACTATTTTTAGAGTGAGATTTGACATTGTTTTAGTCTCTTTCTTTTTTAAACAAAAGTTTTAGTTCACTGAAAGAGTTGAAGATTTGAAGCTTTGCACAAAGGCACTTTTTTTTTTTTAACAGTAAAACATGTTGCCCATGAAATTTAAAGACTTGAAGGTTACTGAAGCTACTAGAATTAATTTTTAGCTAAATGAAAGGAAGCAGAAAATTCAGTGTGAAATATATTTTTTCTGTAAAGACCAGATTCTTACTAATAATCTGGTATTTATTCCAGTCTAGATTTTGATTTGAAGAGTTCCCATCCCTTTATTTGAAAACTTATATTGCTGTCAAAATGGGTTAGTCTGCTTTTCACTGTTTTGTAAATGGAATATAAACCAAATGCATTTACTTCATTTTAGCAGAAATAGTTTTTTTTTTTTTTTTAGAACTCATCAGTGGGCAAGACTTTTCTCCTTAGCTTGTCTTTAAAAATCATTTAATTTTTTTTTTGTCAAGATAGTAGTCTTTCTTTAGACTCAAAGAGGAAGATAGAAGTCCAAAAGTTATTGATGCAAGAGGAATGATGCACAAAAGACTTCAGTTTCTATCTTCTCTCAGAAAAACAATGCTGCCCACCAGTCAGCATTTTGTTTCCACATAAGAAGTGTCAGTCTGTCATCCCTGACCTAGATGGAGAAGCTGTTCCTTGACGTTGCCATCATTCTCAGTAAATTGTCACCTACAAGGTAATTTTTACCAAAACAGAAACTATTGAGAAGAATAAGATAGTCAAGGTAATTCAGTAGCTGTTTTGAAAGTAGTAGTCTATTTCAAAAGCAAAAACAATGATGTTCAGTTGCTGGATTTTAACATTTTTTTTTTATATATGAAGTTTCGCTGTTATTGCCCAGGCTGGGGTGCAATGGTATGATTGCCACTCACTGCAACCTCTGCCTCCCAGGTTCAAGCAATTCTCCTGCCTCAGCCTCCCAGGTAGCTAGGATTATAGGCAGCACCACCATGCCCGGCTAATTTTGTATTTTTAATAGAGACAGGGTTTCTCCATGTTGGTCAGGCTGGTCTTGAACTCCTGACCTAATGTGATCTGCCTGCCTCAGACTTCGAAAGTGTTGGGATTACAGGCATGAGCCACTGCACCTAGCCGACTTGAAACACTTCTAAAAGATAAGTGGAAATTCAAGCCATTAATTTTTCTGGCACAACTGACTAACACACACACACACACACACACCCCACAATTTAGCTGTAATTGACACACACACACACCACAATTTAGCCGTAATTGGAGTTAAAAATCAAGTTAAAAAATGTTAGTCATGTTTTCCAATTTGTGAGTTATACAATATTGGATTAGATGTTAATTTCTTAAGTGTTGCTATGGGCTGCATACATTATGTCAAACTACCTTGGAGAGTGTCTATATAAACACACAAAACTTTCCAAATATATGAAGAGGTAGGTTCTACTGTATACATTTTATTGGAAAGCCATTGATTGTTGAAGAACATAAGCAGGTGGGGCATTTAATTTCTTCCAAATACCTTATTTTTTGGATCTGCTGAAGTGATTGGGGCGAGTGCACCATTATTCCTGAACCCCTGAAATGTGGTTCCCATTTTTTTGCACAAATTTTCTTCGTCGAGCCAACAATTTTTTTTCAGGATTCACTGCCTGGGATATCCCACTATATACATCTCACCTATGATGTAGTGGTGCTTGAAACTCTCATCTCATTAGCTAGATTTTATTCTAATCCAAGGTTTCTGATATTTTTCATACTATGATATTTTTAGGGACAATCAGTAATATTTGGGGCAGAGCACTGAGGGACCTCTTGAAATCTGCAACAGCATGCATTTTCTTTGTTTTTGTAGGGGGTGCTTCCCTTTTGCTGTCTGTGTTCTAGAACACTGCTCTCAATTCATTGCCATGGGGTGTAGAGCTAGTAGCCTGTGTGAAAGTCTTCTGTAATCTCCTCGGGGTGTGAGTTATTGGGTTATTCTAACAGGAGTTTTCCAAAGGGATGGTCCATTTTTAATTCAACATTTGCATTTTGAAAATCCAGAAGTAGACAGTTGGATATAATGGTGGTGGAAGAGCTTGGGCTGTAAGCAGAAGGAAATAAATATGACAAATGTCTCTTAAAGGGGATCTAGTTGATACCTCTGTTACCTGTTTTTAAATAGTGGGAGGACACAGTAGCTGGTACCTTACACTGTGCCTCAGGAAAATCCTATGATGATTTCATTTATAAATCCTCTTAGGATTTTCTGGGTTGAGGGACAACGCAACTATTAAGTAGAGGGAGATGGAGAAGTGAAGCATTGGGTCTACATCAATGGACAGGCAGATAAACCCAGAGAGGGAGAAAATACTGAATAAAGGAAGAGAGTATAGCTGCAGAACAAGACATATAGGAGCTGAAGGCAAGACATGGCAGAAACCAGCTGGAGAAAGAAGCGCGGGACACCTAGGACAACTTAGTCAAGCACAATCTGTCATTCCAGTATGGACTACCGAGTTCAATTCAGGATGCTTAAGACAAATGGGGCAATACGTTCAGCTGATGAGGATCCAAGGAGGCCCCATTTTCCCCATCACCCTGTCCTACGCGCGTGGCTTGGATTGTTAGCACACTAGGCAATTTCAGAGCCCGCTCGGGAGTTGGTGGCCACTTTGGTGCAGACAACCAACTCTAAGACTCTAGAATCCTCTTAACCATGGAGGGCAATGCCTATTCCTGTGGATCTTTCCTGACTGGAGTATGTCAGTACTGTTGGGAAAATGAGTTCAAGAATATTTCAGTTTATAGAGCCTGGTTGCTGTCATATATTTTTTTCATTCCACCACTTGTTTGTGTTTGCCTCACTCCATAGTCATAGGTGTGGAAGCTGCTTTCAGCTTGGGGCTGTAACAAACTCCCAACATAAGCCATGTAGCTGCGGCCCAGGGTTCCTTCCATCTACAGCTTCAGCGGTGGGTTCCGTGGCCCTCTTAATAACAAAAACTCCAGTCTAATGGCTAGATTAATGCTGCTCGGAGGCTATTAAATCCTTGACGTGTTTCATTTACAATTATGTGGATTATTTATTTTAGGAGCTTTTTTTTTTAAGGGCCAAATAGCCCTACAGATAAATGAGCTGCTGGGCTGTGTAGAAAATATTGTTCAAATGTTGCCAAATATTGACTTTGTAAAGGGGATATCAAGCTGCTGTTTATAAATCTGAATGTCTTAAAAGCATTCTTGCTTGCTCTCTCTGTTATAGATGGTGTCTTAGCCAGTCCTGAGTTTTCCAATGAACCCAATTTTAATATATGGTATTTTTGTATGCCAAACTGGTGTCTTGTCCTTTGTATATGTGGTAATGTTGATTTTATGACTACTGTTAAAACACATTTGCTATGATTAAAATTCATAAAATGATTTCAAATAGACTCATGCATTGGTTTTTTCCCCCTCCTAACCCCAAGAAAAGAAAAAATTGGTGGAGAGTTTCATCATCAGTTATTCTAAGGATTTTAGTAGACTTGGACAATAAAGCAGTAAGAAGATTCTGAGCCAAGGATTTTTTAAGGGGAGGTGACTTTCCAGTAGCTCCTCTGAGAGGCCAAGGGATATGGAGAGGGATATGGATGTGCAGAGAGAGAAGGTAACACATCTTTTGAGTAAGCCCAAGATTGTTTTGACAAGTTGGGTTTTCATGCTTCTGGTGGTTCTACCTTTATCCTTCACTGTTTAGAAATGATGCTGCCTGTCCCAGGCCCCAGGTGAATTCTCTTGTTGCACCATATGCAGAACGATTTCATGCAGCCCCTGTGTAGTCAGGCAGAGTCTCTTGGCCTCTTGGCCCTGAGTCTGGAGAGGTGTCCTTCAAGTCATGTTTTCATCAGTAGGGTATTTTGGAGAGGCTTTTATGATAAAAAGCATCCTGTCTTTTGATAACTGGATCATATGAATGAATTTCAATTTACTTTAACAGGTAGTCTAATCCTAATTAAGAGTTATCAATGACCTGATAGGCACGGGTGCTCGTGTAAGCATACTCTGGCTTTCTGAGAAATCATAAAGTAACCCCCATAGTTTTAAAAGTGAAATGTGAGGCCAGGCATGGTGGCTCATGCCTGTAACCCTAGCAATTTGGGAGGATGAGGTAGGTGGATCGCCTGAGGTTGGGAGTTCGAGACCAGCCTGGCCAGCATGGTGAAACCCTGTCTCTATTAAAAATACAAAAATTAGCTGGAAGTGGTAGCAGGCGCCTGTAATCCCAGCTACTCGGGAGACTGAGGCAGGGGAATTGTTTGAACCTAAGAGGCGGAGGTTGCGGTGAGCTGAGATGGCGCCATGACACTCCAGCCTGGGTAACAAGAGCGAAACTCTGCCTTAAAAAAGTGAGATGTAACCAGGCACAGTGGCTCATGCCTATAATCTCAGCTTTTTGGGAGGCTAAGGATGGAGGGTAACTTGAGACCAGGAGTTTGAGACCAGCCTGGGCAACATAGTGAGACCCCTGTCTCTGCAAAAATTAATGAAGAAATTAACTAGCCCCAGTTTACTCATGACGCTGAGCCTAGAAGTCGTTTGAGCCTAGGAGTTTGAGGCTACAGTGAGCCTGATCGTGCCACTGCACTCCAGCCTCAGTGACAGAGTGAGACCTTGCCTCCTAAATAAATAAGAGACATTATTGTGATTCAATACCCACTTCTTATACAAAAAGGCAAGGAGTATTACATTAGTCTATATTTTTTAAAGTGCAAAATTTATTTGGTATATTTAAACTTTTCTGATCTGTGAATTTCCCTGGTTTTAAGTAGCGTGGGGCAGAGGTGGGTGGGTGGGGAGGAATTTCTTTGTTAGAGTTGCTTCCTCATGTTTGAACCTCTCTATCAGCCACAGAAGGACTTGATTGGAAGAAGGCAGAAAGGCATTTAAGGAGGGCATTTAGATGCCCTAGCTTCTCCAGGTCTTAGCTTCTTCATGCCAGAAGCCAATGGTATCTATAGTCTTGCGTTCTCAAGACTCACCTGCAGATTTACGGGCACCGAGCAAAGGAGAGGGGGTCTTGGGAAAGCCCTGTAGGTGCATCTGGCCTAGGCATAGACCATTGGCAACCTCTTCAGATGACACTGTTGGTGGTGGCACAGGTTTTCTGCCTCTGGATGTGGGCCTGGAAGGAGAGGATGAGGCCATGCCAGCTCCAGCATCCCTGCAGAGGAGAAATGTGTGTGAGTAACTGAAGCTCAGGCAGAGGGATATGGAGGTGCAGACAGAGAGGGTAACTAGGTCTGGCATTCACTGCATTCCATCCTCACCCTCAGGCCTTCCACACACACACAGCCCTCCACGACTCCGCCAAATTTCCTGAAATCAAAGCCCATCTACCTGCCAATACATTATTTTTCTTAATACTTTTGTTTTCAGAGATAATTCTTGGAAGAGAAACCCATTTTCAGTGTGCACAATATAGGACTAGGCTGCGTAAATGGCAGAGGGGAAGAGGAAGGGTTTCTAGAATGAAGACTGAGCCTCTGCTTTTCTTTTTATAGATTTGAAAACTTTTGCACAATTTTACTTGACCCAGATAATGATAGAGCTGTAACTGGATTCAGTCTCTCTCCCAAAACTACTGCTCCTTGAATCCTCTCTTTACACTATTGTGTTGGCACATGACCATTTGTTATTATGTGCAAGAGTAAGTGAATGTAGAGGCAAATGTATATGCATGCGTATGTGAACATTTCATGGACTCTTCACAGAGATTTTTTTTCAAGGTTAAGAGGGTGAAGATCTTTAAAGAGGAATCAGAAAAATACTCTGATTTAGCTACCAAGAAAGGAATACTACTTTTTTTTTTTTTGAGATGGAGTTTTGCTCTTGTTGCCCAGGCTGAAGTGCAGTGGCGTGATCTCGGCTCACTACAACCTCTGCCTCCTAGGTTCAAGTGATTCTCCTGCCTCGGCCTCCCAAGTAGCTGGGATTAAAGGAATGCTCTGCCTCACCTGGCTAACTTTGTATTTTTTGTAGAGACAGGGTTTCTCCATGTTGGTGGGGCTGGTCTCGAACTCCCAACCTCATGTGATCTGCCCACCTCGGCCTCCCAAAGCACTGGGATCATAGGCGTGAGGCACTAGAGCCGGCCAATAAAGAATTATTTATATGGAATCATGAGGAAAATTAGGGAGAAGGGAACCCCCCTTCAACCTTTTGTTGCTTCACTCAGAGTTTCCACGATGGCCAGGGACTATGGCTGCTGAGATAAGCAAGGTAGAAACAGCCCCTGACCATGTAGGGGAGAAAGAGAAACGTCTTTTCTCACCCTCATCCATCACAAGGTTTTTGGCTGACACCCATTAATAAGAGAAATGCATATCACATTTACTTAATATAAGTTTTATGTGCCATGGGAGCCTTCAGACATAAAGACCCAAAGATTCAGAAGACACTATTTTTACAGACAGTCGTGCAGAAGTATAATTGGTGGACAAAAGGGTCTGGTCTAATGGTAATAAACTAGGGGGCGGGGGGAACTTAGTAGGACCCGTTTGTTCAGATTCCTCCCAGCATCCCTGCATGACATTTCTTTTTTCTGGTTATAGGGTGACACATCTGTCACACGGGGATTTTCAGGGGAGAAAGGAGGAAGAAAATCAGAGTGAGCTTCCTAGGTTTTAAGGTCTGCTTCAGAGAAGAAGGGGCAGGTGGAATTGTAGTTTCTATGACCCACTTCAAGAGAGAGAGGGTGGAGAAGGTCAGAGAGACCTTCCTGCTTTTGAAGTTTTCTCACTTTCCTTCGGCTTAAAATAGTATGCCAAGTCGCCATACTTTGGGGTATCATGTTCTGAACTTCATGTGGACCTTACATTTTGTAGGAAAGACAGGCATTGATAGTAAACAATGTCCAGGTCCAGTGAAGAGGTGCAGGGGATTTGAATGCATGTAACAAGGAAGAAAGATGGATGGGCTGCCTGATGGGTTTTAGGTAGAAAACAGAGTCAGAAAAGGCTTTCTGGAAAAAATGGCTTCTAGGGTAAGAGCTGAGGGATGAATTGGGATCAGGGAGGAACATTTCTGGAAACACACTCAAGAAGGGAACACAAGAGAAAAAGGAGGCATAGGGCATGGAGACTTCTCTCTGGAGTAAGTTGGCTTCTCTTATTAGGCTCCCTGCCATTTGTACATTGTCTTGTGCCAATTACACTGCCATTGATGATGTTTCAGTATGACAACCCAGTCCCCAAGGACATCCACTGTGATGGTCTGTATGTTGTGTCCCCCCAAATCCATTTGTTGAAATGCTAAACCCCAAGATAATGTTTTTAGAAGGTGAGGCCTTTGGTGACGTGATTAGGTCATGAGGGTAGGGCTCTTCTGAATGGGATTGATCACCTTACAAATGGGACCAAAGGGAGCTTTGCACCTTCTGCTATGTGAACGCACAGCTACACGTCACCATCTGTGAACAGGAAACAGGCCCACACCAGATGCCACATCTCTCAGCACCTTGACCTTGGACTTCCCAGCTGCCAGAACTATGAGAAATACATTTTTGCTTATAAGTCACCCAATTTGTAGTGTTTTGTTATAGCCGCCCAAACAGACTAAGATACACATGGAGGAGCATTTTACAAAAGCCCAACGATAGGGTCGATTTTACAGGTAGGTACTCTTTCATTAGACATAGCTACATGTGAAATTGGCTCTGCAATGCACATTTGCTTCATCATGTTCATATAACATGTAATTACTTTCTTCTGCCTATGCTCTGGGCAGAAGAAAAGAATGCACAGAATCTTTTATTCCAATATTTGTGCCACTAGTTTGGGAATCAAACAGATTCAGACTCCAATATTGCTGACACAGGGTGCAAAAAACCTGTCTAAAGCTATGTTTTGAGATATTATTAATAGTAGGTATTTTATAGAAAATGTTTTGTGATTAAATATGATAGGAAAATACTTGGTTAAGTCGTTTTATTTTTAATTGCACAACTTTTCAGAGCCTTTAATATGTAGTTTAGTCAGGGTTCTTTAGGGAAACAGAACCAATTGTATGTAGGGTGTGGGATGCAGGAAAGGGGAGAAAGATTGTAAGGAGCTGGCTCACGTGATTGTGGATTGTGGCAAGTGTAAAACCTGCAGGGTAGGTTATCAGGCTGGAGACCCAGGGAAAACATCATGTTGCAGTTTGAGTGTGAAGCCAGCCTGTTGGAAGAATTCCCCTTTCCTAGGGGGATGTCCGTCTTTTTTTCTCTTAAGGTCTTCAACTGATTGCATGAGGCCCAGCCACATAATGGAGAGCAATCTGCATTATGAAAAGTCTACTGATTTAAATGTTAATTATATCTAAAAAGTGTCTTCACAGCAGCATTCAGTAAAGTGTTTGACCAAATATTTTAGTATTATGGTCTAACCAAATTGACACATTAATTAACTATCACAATATGCTAAGGGGCCCTGCAAATCTCTAAAATGGGAACGTAATATGTATCACTTTCTCCCAATTTACTTGAGTAAAGAATCCATCACTTGCAGAATGTCTGTTAGGGTCTGGTAGAACGTAGTTGGGGGAATATTGGCCGTGAATGATAATTCACTATTTTGGCTTACTCCCTTTATTTCTGGGTTGAAGTGATCATCAAAGGCTGGCCCAAGGCAAACCAACCAACTAACCAACCTATAAATTAAGTGCTCATTATTTACATAAGAAGATTGAACCATTAGCTCATGTTTTGTTTTTTATTTTAAAACAGCATCACGTAAACATAAAATAACCCAATTCCTGTATTAGATTTACCTTGATGGTCTATTGTACATAATTTGCAGGCTAAAATGTAATGCACATATTACCAATGAAATTTTCTCACATGAGCAAATTATGGGGGAAATATGTATGCATCTGCTTTAGCAATAAGGGTATGGATGAATCATACTTAAATGTGGTGCATACATATCAGAGTCTAGTTTTGGAAAATTATAGCCTAAAAATTTATAAATATTCATTACCACATATTGTGGGGTTAAAAATAACCCACAACAAACTAAACTGATAATGATGTGCAAAACTAACAATAATTTGCTATTAAGCAAGAAGAGCAGCAATTAAAAAAAAATGATCAATTTAAGACCGTACTGATAATAAGTATCCTTCCCACAAATTGCAGGAATTTCAACTATTTGCCCATGCAGTAGGAGCCTAGCAGTGTTGGGAAAATACTGAATTAGCAAAATACAGAATCGGAGCCATCACTAAACTAAACTCTGAAAAGCACTCATTTTGGTTCAAAAATGCAAAATTTAGCAAAACATCTGTAGGCAGTTATTAATGAGTTGATCTCGTTTAAGAAGCTTAGGGATTGGTGGGCTACCCATTAAGAAAAACTACTGGCCCTCCCAAGTGGGCAGAGGGCCATGTATTGAGAACCACTCCCTAGAAGATTATACAAAAAAATGAATTTATGAACATGGGCAATACTTTAAACGAGAAACGAAGCAATTTTCCGTTTCATAAAACATCATATTAATAGAAATAAAATTTCATGGAATAAAATCAATAGTTGTGATATTTACTTTCAAATATGCTCGGTATACAGTCAAGATAATGACCATCTGTGTTCTATAAATTTCTATCAGTTTTTATGTATTCGAAATACATGAGCTCCCACTGTGTACTGGTTAAGTTCCCTATTAAATTATGCCCTCTGTCGCTACCATTTAGGACAAATCACACCTTCTTTCTAGCTTTATGTCAGACAACCAAGAAACTGTCTACTTTTTAAAAATCCCATATTGCTTGTCTCATCACCCGCATTTGGAACGGTAAAATTCATTCCTATGTAAAATGTTTATACCTCCTTAAGTTTCAGTCCAGCTCCTCCAGCTCTTCACAAAGAAGACATTGATAGTTTTGATTTATATGGAAATGGTTATTAATTTTACAATGACTTCTGTTTATGTAAATGATGTTTTGCTTACAAAATATAGGATAGACTGAATATGTAAATTTCGCAGAGAAGCAGAATTAGTGAATGTGGGTGAAATAGGGAAGACTTCCTATGAGAGATTTTGAAGTTGGCACCACTGGCAGCAAAAAGCCTGCTGCTCCTGCCTGGAACGTCACGGATAGACCGCATCTATCCGTTCTTGCCACTCACCACTGCATCCGCAATGCCTAGGACAGTAATTGCTGCTCAGTAAATATTTGCTGGATGAATGAGTATCTAAGTCATATTGTCTGCTGAGACAATTGAGTAACATTAGGCTTCGGATGCACCGACAGTTTTGGAATACTTGGGGTGGTTGGGTCTCTTTTCTTTGCAGAGCTCATCATTTTCTGCACTTAGAATCTTGCAATTGCTGTGGGGAATAGTTCGCTTTCTCTTTCCCGCCCATCAAACCCCTTTTAATGAGCTGTTTCTGTTCAGCTGTCTTCCTGCAATACAGTCATTTCCTCTTCCTCAGAATGTTCATGCTCAAGGCCGACTAGCTTGGCAACTGGGTTGTTAATCAGAATTACCTAATGTCAAGATTCCACCGGCCCTATTACTTTGACCATCTACAGATGCTGTGCGTTTTCCCCATAGTCCATTAATGTGAACACAGGATCACACTCCATTCTGTTGTATTCAGTTATGGTGCTTGGTTGGTATGGGTTTAGGAGGGAGGGGGCAGGACCGTGCTATGGTGAGGCAGGCAAGGTGCCTGGGGTAGAACATTTTAGGGGGCGCTCATTCCCTCGGGGGTCTCCCTTGCCTCACATCATCCTGGCTCTGGGAGGGGAAAGATTTGAGTGTGTGTGAGCATGTATCAGTCCTGACTCTAACTAGATCAAAAGTAAGATCAGATACACATCGCTGGTTTTCCCAATGGTTGCCAAAGCAGTCTTCTCTGCATAGTAGGTGCTCAGTAAATATGGCGCATGCCAAAGCATAAAATAATCCAAATTATAAGCTGATACCTTATCTTCCCAGTGAGAAGACCTAAGAAAGCAAAATATGATGTAGGCCAACTTGATGATGTAAACTTTTGTCAATGTAGATGTGAAATGTCCACTTTAAATATAATTCACCTTCATTGTGCAGCAGGTTTTAAATCTTATGTTTTTCTATTTGCCATTTTAAAAAACCAATTATATCAGGTAACCTGTATAAGAATCTACAACTAGCAGTTTCTGGCCTGGCACGGTGGCTCACACCTGTAATCCCAGCACTTTGGGAGGCCAAGGTGGGCAGATCACCTGAGGTCAAGAGTTCGAGACCAGCCTGGCCAACATGGGAAAACCTCACCTCTACTAAAAGTGTGAAAATTAACCAAGCGTGGTGGCAGATGCTTGTAATCCCAGCTACTCAGGAGGCTGAGGCAGGAGAATTGCTTGAACCCAGGAGGCGGAGTTGCAGTGAGCCGAGATGGCACCACTGCACGCCAGCCTGGGCAACAGAGTAAGACTCTTGTCTCAAAAAATTTAAAAAAAAATTTTAAAAAGTAAAATAAAACTAGCAGTTTCCTCATGTTACAATCAGGATAGTAATAGTAGCTGATTTAGAGGGTGGTTGTGAGGATTAAAACAATTAAGGCAAATAAAAGACTTAGGAAAGTTCCTAGCATATTGGGGGGCTCTCAGCAAAGCATTGCCACGTGCGTGTGTGTGCTCACATGTGTACGTGTTTCTAGCTCATGTGTCTAACCTAGGTAGAACTTCGTTCTTCAAAGCACCTGAACCTCAAAATAGACAGGCAATCGTGATGTAAATGAAGACTACATTTTCCTTTCTGAGGGGGAGATATTGAGGGGAAACAACCTTCCCTTTTCTCTGGGAATATACAGTATTAATCAAGTAACCATATGACTCCACTTGCGAAGACCTGCATTCAAATCTCAATGGGAGTTTCTAGAGAGAATCTGAATCAAGGCTGAGGAAAAGGCAGTTGGGGGACAAAGCCCCCAAAATAACAATGAATGATTCTCTGTGCACACATGGCTTCCTGGAATTTTTCATGCCTTTGGAGAGTTTTTTCCCCTTTTTCTTACTTTTTCCTCAAATAAAGAGCCTGTTTCTCATTTCATTACCGTCTCCACTTTACTCTTCAAGACTGAGTGATTTTAGACACATCTAATTCAACTGGATTTATTTGAGAGGCTCAGGAACTAATTTATTTATTCCGTGGATTCTTACAGCTTGCCCACTACCCAGAGATTCTGGGCACATATAAATGATCTGCTTGAGATTGGCAAACAAGAACCAGCGATAGATGAAGAGTAAGTAAACACTCTAAAAACATTAGTCAAAAGGACTTTCCTTCTAGAAATGCTTGGTTAAGCAAGTTGGTCTCATAGCTTGCTTGGATCTGGGCATTTTAGGCTCACACTGCTTGTCTTTTTACTGACATGCACAAGAGAAGCATTGCTAAGGCCCAGGGTAAGAGTGGAGTAATCAGAGAGGAGTCTCAGGGGGCAGTGTGAGGGCAAAGGGAGGCCAGGGGCACCTGATACCCACCCTGCAAAGGCCTGGGCTCCTCCCCTGGAGGGCGATTTATTTTGTGACTCAATAAGGGAAAGGCTCTGGGGCAGATGACTGTGTGTCCTCCAAAGGTTTCAACCTGGATTCAAGGAGGAAAAAGGAAAGATACTAGTCCACACTAAAGAGGGGCCAGGAAGGAAGAAGACTCTTCCCTTGTTGAAGGGAACCAGAATCGAAGATGGTCTGGAAATTCCCATTTGGGAGAAAAGCACTAATATTGAAACAATCGAAAGAAAACCAGAATGCTGTTGTTGGTCCTTTTAAGTCCTTCCTGGCTGAGGAGACCTTGGGGATGCCACACTGTTCTTGTTACTTGCTGTCAGTCTTTGAGCAAGCCACCTAGCTCTCTGTATGTACCTCCATTTTTTTTACATGAAAGATGATGAGGTCGCCTACAGTAGAGGTTTTCAAAGGATGTTCCTTGAGAGCGCTAGGAGCCAGCAGGGAATGACAAGGTAAGGCTGTGGCCACTCCAGCCAATCCAGCATACATTTTGTCTGGAAAAAGGAGTTCTACTGGAAAACGGAAATGTGAAAATCACTCCTCTTGGTGATTTCTTTCTTTCTTTCTTTCTTTTTTTTTTTTTTTGAGACCGAGTCTTGATCTGTCCCCCAGGCTGGAGTGCAGTGGTGCGATGAGGGCTCATTGCAACGTCCATCTCCTGGGTTCAAGTGATTCTCCTGCCTCAGCCTCCCAACCAGCTGGGATTACGGGCACCACACAGCCAGCTAATTTTTTTTCAATTTTTTAGTAGAGATGGGGTTTCACCATGTTGGCCAGGATGGTCTTGACCTCCTGACCTCGTGATCCACCCACCTCAGCCTCCCAAAGTGCTGGGATTACAGGCATGAGCCACCTTCCCGGCCTCCTCTTGGTGCTTTCTAAAGTGCTTTCCAGTCTTTTCCCACCAATTTGGTGAACTGGTTGGATCCAAACTTGGATTTGGGCAGCCTCTCTCAAAGGGGTTCTGGAAACAAATTGCTAAAATACCCTTCTTCAAGGTCATTCCCTCTACCAGGTGGGCCAGAGGCCTTTTGTTGTCTTCACAGCCAAAGTTCAAAGGGGTAAAGTGGCTGATTTTCAAAAAGGCAGCCTCAGAACAATGAGACTTTGAATAGGCCTCTCAGTCCAAAGTGCTCTCTAAATGGAAAATATTATTACAGCAGGACTAATCCCTTTTTATAGCAATAAACACAGACCCAGTCATGTAAATACATTGGCAGAATCAGCCAGATTTAACTTTCTGAATGGAAAATGTTTTTCAACAAGTAGGTCTGGGAGCAACAAATAAATGATGTGCTTAGCAAGAGGGGGAAGATGTGACCTTGGCCTTTTGAAGGCACTCATATTTGGGATGCAGGAGAATGGAGACACCAAGCAAAATTAGTGTGTATTAATGTGCCGAACAACAGCACACCTCTCATGATGTCAGAGAAGCCTAAAAGCAAATTCAGCCTAAATGGGTCACCAGATGCTTTTTGGTTTTCTTAGTTATGGAGACAGATCTTCACAACCCTTTTAGCCTTTCCATCTAATGCAGAATTTTTACCCAGGCAGCAGAGAGGTGGTGAAGGCGTTCTGTCAGGCACCTCATAAATCCTCATTCACCGTGCCAGAGGCATGCGTCTGCGCAAGTGGATTCACTGGTTATTTAAAAAGCAAACCAGAGGCAGTTCTGCATTTCTTCCCAATTGCCAAGCCATTTCTGTCTAGATCAATAACTCTGAGAATTCTACAGCCTGCTAAAAATTTCAACTTTCTTTAAAATTTTTCATTCCCATGACTGATAGCATACTGTTGAGCAAACTTTTATTTTCTGGAGATGCATAAGTAGGAAAATTGTGGGGAGGGGAGGTTTGTTGTTTGTTTTTTTGAGACAGGGTCATGCTCTGTCGCCCAGGCTGGAGTGCAGTGGTGCAAACATGGCTCATCAATCCGTGGGCTCCAGTAATCCTCCCACCTCAGCCTACCGAGTAGCTGGGACTACAGGTGCGTGCCACCTCACCTGGCTAATTTTTTTATTTTTTGTAGAGATGGGCTCTCACTGTGTTGCCCAGACTGGTCTCGAACTTCCAACTGCAAATGATCCTCCTGCCTTGACCTCCCAGAGTGCTGGGATTACAGGTGTGAGTTCCACCGCACCTGGCCAGGAAACTGTTTTGTGCTAATTATTCCATGGAGTGATGGTAGAAGGAAACCTGGACCACGGTAAGCAGATTTGTGTCTAACTTACACTTTTCAGTTTGCTATCTGTATTAACCTTGGGAAAAATGAGTTTATCCCTCTGAACCTCAGTTTCTTTATCTGCAAAATGGGGATGATAAAACCTATTCCTTGCCTAACATAATTACTCTGGGCATCAAGCAATATAATGAAGCTGGCAAAAATGCTTCGAAAAGCTGAAAAGTATAATGTATGTTAATGAAATGCTCCCCTTAATGGTGAATGCTCATTAAATGCCTGTTAAATGAATGACTCTAAAGACTAATAAAAGAAGCACTGTATTTGTTTATTTTTCTTTTATTTCTTTATGACCACTGCCCTAATTGAGATGTTCATCAGGAATTTCCAATCTCCTCCTGACTAATGGCCCTGTCTTCTGCTCTGTCTCTACCACCGCTCTTTACTAAAGCTCATGCGTTCCTTGAAAGACCACAGATCTCTGAGCATGCCCCTCTCCTCATTAAACCTTTTTCTGGTTCCCTGTCATCAATAAGACCAGGGTCCAGGCAGCTTAGCATAACAACACCAAGGTTCCTTATGAAACTCCTCCTACCACATACCCCTCTGGCCTATTTCTAAGCTCCAGCAACGTTAAACTATTTTAAATGTTCTCTGGATGCATTTGTCCATGTGTTGTCTCTCTCTGCCTGCCAGTCTGGTCTGACTGGGAAACTCTCCTTAAATTTTCAAAATCCAGCACAGATGTCATATGCACAGGAAGCTTTCCTGACCCTACAAGACAGACCTCAGCTGCCCCTCCTCTGTGGTTCCCTGATACATTAAGGGTTTCTATCCTTATGCTTATCATCTTAGCATTCATTGGCTTACGCGCCTCTGTCCACTGCTAGATTGTGATCTGCCTGGAGAGAGGGATAGGGTCTTCCATTTTTTCCCACACCACTTCTATAGTCCTTGGCTATCAGAAAAGCTAATGCTCTCAGGGGCCATTGAAAGGCAAGTCAGGATTTCTGCACCTACATCGAATGGCTGCAGCTTGTTCTGTTTGGATTCCTTTTTGTTTGTTTGTTTTTGTTTTTTTGAGACGAGGTCTCACTCTGTTGCTCAGGCTGGAGTCCAGTGGTGCAAACACGGCTCATCACAGCCTCGACCACCGGGGCTTAAGTGATCCTCCTGCCTCAGCCTCATGAGTAGCTGTGATTATAGGCACCCACCACCATGCACAGCTAATTTTTAGATTTTATGTAGAGACAGAGTCTCACTATGTTACCCAGGCTGGTACAAATTTGGGGATTCAAGTGATCCTCCCACCTTGGCCTCCCAAAGTGTGGGATTATAGGTGTGAGCCACCATACCAGGCTGGATTCTTCCTCCCCTAGCCTCCTTCCTCTCTTCCTCCCTGCCTCTTTTCCTTCTTTCTTTCCTAATATTTTTGTCAACTTCCCTGCTGAGAGTTGTCCCTGTGAGCCTGCTGTGTAGTGTCCTCTGTTTCCAATGCTCAGTGTGAAGGCCGAGGATGAGGCCAGGGTATGTCTTATGGGGAAATGTGCATAAGCTTGGGTAGCTCTTATTCTTACCGCTAATAATCCTTTATCAATCATCAGTCTCTGGGTAGCAAATCATCTGGATTGACTAATAAGGACTAATTTAAATAAATTGGTTAGAGTACTTATATATATTTACATATTTGTAAAGATTAGTATTTCTCTGTCCTATAACAAGTTCCTGAACTGGAATGAAATTACTAGACTTTTTCTGAATAAATGCATGCTACCTGGTACTGTATATGCTTGTTATGTATGACATTGGATATTAGGATTATTATTATCCTGGTTTATCAGATGAGGGTACTAAGGCACAAAAAGGTTAAATAACTTTCCTAGGGCCTTATAGGTAGCTAATGGTGGCAAGATTAAAATCCAAGCTGTCTGAAAACCATAGATTTGGGTAAATCAATATCCTTTCCTTTTAAGAGAATTAAAGCTTTGAACGATGTATAATTAGGCAGTTTTAATGCTAAAAGCATTATTCCTTTTGTATTTACAACTAAAATAGAGAAAAGGGTGAGGGAAATACGCAGGAAAAGAACAATATTTTTGAGAAGTGGGATGCAAATTGCAGCATGGATGACCTTGAAGACATTATGCCGGGTGAAATAGGCCAGGCACAGAAGGACATATATTGAATGATTACACTTCTGTGGTGTTTCTAGTGTAGGCAAATTCGTAGAGACCCAAAGTAGAATAGAGGTTACCAGGACTAGGGGAGGGGAAATAGGAAGTTACTGTGTAGTGGGTACCAAGTTTCTGTTTGGAATGATGAAAAAGTTCTGGAAATAGATGGTAGTAATGGCTGCTCAACGCTGTGAATATACTTAATGCCACTGACTTGGCACTAACGCTCAAAAATAGTTACAATAGATAATATTATTTATATTTTTCCACAGTTAAACAATTAAAATAGGCTTGGCATGGTGGCTCACGCCTGTAATCCCAGCACTTTGGGAGGTCAAGGTGGGCAGATTACCTGAGGTCAGGAGTTCGAGACCAGCCTGGCCAACATGGTGAAACCCCGTTTCCAATACAAAAATTAGCCGGGTGTGGTGGTGCATGCCTGTAATCCCAGCTACTCCAGAGGCTGAGGTGGGAGAATCGCTGGAACCTGGGAGGTGAAGGTTGCAGTGAGCCAAGATTGTGCCACTGCACTCCAGCCTGGGTGACAGAGCAGAGCGAGACTCCATAAAAAAAAAAAAAAGTAAAATAAAAAGCAAATGAGGAGGAATGCTAGCAGTTTTTTCAGACCAAACCTTCCTCCTGAGATAGCCAAAGAGGTGGGAAGCGTGATAGAGGCTCTGACACTTGCTCTCAGCAAACAGAGTTTAATTAATCAGGGCAAGCCCTCTTTCAACAGCTCTTACCAGTGCACCAAAGGCTCAGGACAATTACTGTTGACAGAGCAAAAGCATGTGGCAGGGAGAAAAATATCTTAAGTTTTCTCTTCAAAATTAGAGAATTGTCCATAGTAAATGCACTGTGTCTACATCAGTTAGTGTAACCGGGGTTAAATGTATTCTGCATACACCAAACTTGAAGTCAATTGAAATGCAAAGTGTTGGGTGAGAGGAATAGCGGCTCATTTAGCTGACCTGGGTTGGAGCTGCAAAGTGACAGTGCCATCCAGCCAGAGACTGTTTCATTTGACCTACAAACGTGTTTCTCTTCGTTGCCAATATTTTAAAACCTGGCTATTTCTTACAACTATCTGGATTTCTAACATTTCTTGAAAAATCAGAAGATGTGTGTTACCAGTATCATAGAGTGGGTAGTGCCTCTTCCCCATCTGCATTGGACATGCAGAATTAAAAGTTCTATCCTACACTTAGTCTCATTCATTTTTCTTCTCTGCTTGACCTCTGTGACCATTTGAGTTCCCTACATCAGATTTAAGTCTTACCTTTCCCTCTTTGTTTTAATACATTTTTTGGTAGAGACGGAGTTCTCGCTTTGCTGCCCAGGCTGGTCTCAAACTCCTGGCCTCAAGCAATCCTCCTGCCTTGGCTTCCCAAAGTGTTAGGATTACAGGCATGAGCCCCTGTGCCTGGTCTTACCTTTCCTTTATCTCACCTCCTCAGTCTAACTTTTCAGTCTTTCAGCTTCCTCCCTTGGTATCTCTTCATTCCTGTAGTAGTTATTATGTCTATGCCATTCTTTGTTCTTATCCCATACTATTATTATTATTTTTTGAGATGGAATCTCACTCTGTCGCCCAGACTGGAGTGCAGTGGTGCGATCTCGGCTCACTGCAACCTCTGCCTCCTAGATTCAAGCGATTCTCCTACCTCAGCCTTCCGAGTAGCTGGGACTACAGGCGCCTGCCACCATGGCTGGCTAATTTTTGTATTTTTAGTAGAGATGGGGTTTCACCATATTGGACAGGCCTGTCTTGAGCTCCTGACCTTGTGATCCGCCCACCTCAGCCTCCCAAAGTGCTGGGATTACAGGCGTGAGCCACTGTGCCCAGCCACATATTATTTTTTATAATATAATGTAGGCCTGCCAGAAATTTTCAGATTTTCTAAAACAAGAAATTTAATTATTTTGCCCCACCTCTATTTCTGTTTCAGAAGACATAGTCAATGAACCTGTCTTATGACCCTAGCTGGATTGTAAGACCCTCAAGTGCATAGATCATACCTTAAGACGTGTGTTTGTTTGTTTGCACCAAGCATGGGTTGGGTTGTTGTCAATAATCAGTAGGTTTGGGAATGTCTTTAAGAACAAAGGTGATTCATAAGTGCAGATTGGCTAGATGATCAATGGCTAGAGCATGGATGAAGCAATGGACTTCATCTCTTGGGAAGTCAAGGCATTTTCCACATCCGACGTCATTAAACCATCATGTCTCATCCTTTTGCCAATACCTATCCTTGTTTAAAGGGCAGGAAGTGTGATGGACTCATGCAAATTCATCCTTCAGTCCTCAGGGAGGAATTCATGACTTCTGGATTGTCCTGATTATTTTTGCACAAGGAGGCTCTCCTTAAGATGATAAAAGCATTTTTGCCAAAAGAAGATAGCAGCTGTGTAAGTTCATGCTACCGCGTTTCCAGTGAATCTATGTTGAATTATGACCATAACTCAGTAACTGATATTATGTGTTAGGAAGAACAGTGGTTTGGAGATGAGGAAGGCAGGCTATGACAACTAGAAATTTTAAGACAGGATAAATAAGGTTCGCTGTTATTGAGAAGTCACAGCAATTTATATTGATAGGAAAAACATTATTGAAATTTAAAGAAAAAATGTGAAACGAAATAAAATGTTGCAAAAATTGAGTTTCAGTGTGTCGACCCTGTGTGGTTTCATACTTTCCAGTAAAGTCAAATACAGGCAATCTTTGCTTTGCATAGCCTCGATTAGTGTGATTTTGAATAAATTGTTTTCATTTAAAATGTTTTTTTAGTCTTCACGTGTGGAAGGAACTGTGGGGAGTGAGACAAGGTGGGATTATGATATAAATTTTGCCCCCAAAGGAAGCATTTTACAATGAAAAAAAGGAGATGGGGAATATACAAAGGAACTATAATATAAGTTAAACATGATTTTTTTTTAAAGATAGGAATGGATATTTACTATCAGCTATGTGCCAGGCTTTGGGCTAAATACTTTCCATTATTTGACTTATTTAACTTTCGCAACCACTTGGGTACCTCCTTTTTTCAAAACAAACAAACATAAGATGTGACGTAAAGATAGTAAATGATTTGTCTAAGGTAACACAGCTAGAAAGCTGTGCTCTTAACCATTGTGCCCTGTCGACTTGTCTAAACGTGATAAATACCACGACAAAGGTATAACTGGAAGGCGAGAATCTACTTCTATTTAGGAGAAGGAAATGAAGGCAGGCTTCCTGGAGGAAGTGGCCTCACTAGTGGCATTTGACTCTAGTTTACTGTATGTAGAATTACTTGGATTCCGGGAGAGAACATTCAAAGAGGTTCTAGTATAAAAGGAGGGTGTTTAAAAGAAAAAACTTAGAATGCATTTAGAGAGGACAAGAAATTTGTGCTTGGTTGGAATTGGAGGATTAAAAAGAGATAAAAATAAGCTTAGAAGGAAAATTTGAGGTAAGATCACACAAGAAGGCTTAAATGCCAAGCAAAGGAGTTTGAACTTTGTTGAAATAAAGCAATAGCAGCTATTGAAACTTTTGAGCAGAGAGGTGGAATGAGGAAAGGCTGTGTCTTGCAATGAATACCCTGGCCAACTATACGAAGGGTGGATTCGATCAGGACAGTCTGGTCAGAGACACTCATTAGAAGCCCTGAAAAGGGCAGTGACAGTGAAATGGAAAGGCATGAAATGAGGCGCGGAATGGGTGGCACTTGTGATGACTATGTTGGGGGGGGCACATTCCTGAAGAGGGAGGAAGGAATAAAAGATAAGTCAACCTGGTGAGAAGTCTAGATAATTATTTTCTTACAATTTACGCTTTGTTTCCGCCTTAACATTTGTCTTTGATCTCTAGACAGAAGTCAAATCGGAATTTTATTGCAGACTCCTTTTGTGAGATTCAGTGAATGCCAATGGAACAAAGCTACTTAAATTATGAGCTGTAAGGCTTCCCATCTCTTCTCCCAATGGAAATCTCATTAGCCTACCATTTGAAAAGTAGCACATTCAAATCTCACTTTGTTTGGCTTCTACAATTTGATCCCCTTAAAGTGACAGTTTATCAGGAGTGTGGCAGGTAGCCTGAAATTTCAATTAGATAAGCTGGAGGTTTACCTGTTGGAGGAGAGAGATATTATTTTCCCGTTGCTAGGTGATGGCTCTCTCAAGCAATAGCTCAGTCTGAAGGATCAGAGCTCTTTTTAAGTTCTTTTGCTTTTGAAACCAAACATCAGTTTAAAACTAACCCCAAATGCTCCGCTCGAATTGTACAAGGAATAAGACAGCCCACCTGCTGTAGATTTACCAAACCTTTCACTCACCCCAAATTCTCATGGACGAGCATCCTTTATTGAAACTATAGGGGATGGGCAACAATAATAATGGCTAGGATTAATGCTGGAAGCCATCCTCATTGCTTTGTATGCATTGTTGCTTCCTAATTTTATGATATAGGTACTATTTTTCTTCCCCTTAACAGTAGTGTGACAGTTAATGTTATGTGTTGCCTTGGCTAGACTATGGTACCGAGCTGTTTCGTCAAACAAGGTCTAGATATTGCTGAGAAGGCATTTTGTGGATATGATTGACATTTAAGCTAGTACACTTTGAGTAAAGCAAATTCCTTCCATCATGTGGGTGGGCCTCATCCAACCAGTTGCATCAAATCTTAGGAGCAAAGATTGAGGTCCTTTGATGAAGCAGAAACATTCCTCAACACTACAGCTTACAAACCCTGCCCTGAGTTTCCAGTCTGCTGCCCTGTGGAACTCAAACTCAAGACTGCAGCACCAACTCTTTTTTTTTTTTTTTTTTGAGACGTAGTTTCACTCTTGTTACCCAGGCTGGAGTGCAATGGTGCGATCTCGGCTCACCGCAACCTCCGCCTCCTGAGTTCAGGCAATTCTCCTGCCTCAGCCTCCCGAGTAGCTGGGATTACAGGCACGCGTCACCATGCCCAGCTAATTTTTTTTTGTATTTTTAGTAGAGACGGGGTTTCACCATGTTGGCCAGGATGGTCTTGATCTCTTGACCTCGTGATCCACCCGCCTCGGCCTCCCAAAGTGCTGGGATTACAGGCTTGAGCCACCGCGCCTGTCCTGCAGCACCAGCTCTTATCTGCACTTCTCACCTGCACACCGTCCTGCAGATTTCAAACTTGCCAGCTCCCACAACTGTGTAAGCCAATTTCTTAAAATACATCAATCTCTCTTCCTCTCTCTTTTTTTTCTCTCTAGAGCTATCTGTATCTCTATTGACCTACTTATCATCTGTCTTCTATTAGTTCTGTTTCTCTGAAGATCCCTGACTAGTACAAATGGAGAAACTGAGGGCTACACAGGTCAATTTGTTCAAGGAAACCCAGGAAAAAATGGTGGAAGCAGTACTTGAAGGGATTCTGTTCGCAAGCGCCTAGTCTCCTAACAGCTATACTAAGCTACCTCCTGCACACAGATACTCGTGGGGATTATATTCTATATCCAAAGCCCAGATAAAGAAAATGTATTAAATGAATTTTAAATTCCAAACAAGGAGATGTAGATACTAGAAGAGACTCTGCTGGCCTTCTTCACCTGATTATGCCTCCTCTTGTCTTTGAGGGAGGAGCACCAATCTGAGTCTGCCCAGGAGGTGTCGTTGCCTCTTTTCCCTGAGACCCTTATTCGACCCAGTTCCCATGGATTCTGTATCTCCAGTCCCCTACAAATGGTTCTAACAGTAACTCATTCATACTTTTGGCTAAAGAAAAAAGAGAGTTTGGGTTTGAGTTCTGGGATAGGGAAAGTCACAATAGGATCACAAACATATTTCTCTTCTCTTAAATATACATTGGCTCAGTCTCCTCGGAGATTAGGGGTGTGTATACAATTTATAAAGCCATTTTAAGATCGGAAAGCCTAGCCCTCTGATGTGAAACTAGTATGGTTTAGGGTATGCAGGGGGTGTGCACCTTTAGATCCTGGACTGCGTGAAGGATGGTGATGCTGAAAGGTGCCAACTTCCCTACACTATATTCACCAGGAACAATGAGAACTCAGTGTATATGCGGCCCAGGGACCAAACCAGGAACTTCTCCTACAAAAGAGCAATTTCTGGGGGATTCTCCCTTAAAAATTTGTACCCTAGCAATGGAATTCTTGGGTAGATTGTTTGTGCAAATGGCCACGATAATTTCTTCTTCTGTCCTTGGGTAGTGCCCTCCCATACTAACTCTGGGTTTGCCATACGAGGTGTTTGACTGATGGAACAATAGTAAATGTGACACAATCAGAAACCAGAAAAGTAGTTCCACTGAACACTGGGGCCTGCTCTCTCTTTCTGTTTTTTGGAACTCTTAGACTACTATGTGAAGACTCCCAGGCTAGCCTACTGGAGGATAAGAGGTCACATGGACCTTCTTGATAAAAACTTTCAAAAAAACAGGGTATAGAAGGAACATACCTCAATATAATAAAAGCCATATATGACAAACCCACAGCTAGTATTACACTGAATGGGGAGAAATTGAAAGCCTTTTCTCTAAGATCTAGAACACAACAAGGATGCTCACTTGCACCACTGTTATTCAACATAGTACTGCAAGTCCTAGCTAGAGCAAACGGACAAGAGAAAGAAATAAAAGGCATCCACATGGGAAAGAAAGATGTCAAATTATCCTTGTTTGCAGATGATATAATCTGATTCTTAAAAAAACCTAAAGACTCCACAAAAAAATAACTAGAACTGATAAAAATAATTCAGTAAAGTTGCGGGATACAATATCAACATACAAAAGTTATTAGCATTTCTATATGCCAGCAGTGAACAAGGTGTAAAAGAAATTTTAAAAGTAATCCTACTTACAATAGCCATAAAAATTAAATATCCAGAGCTCTATAATGAAAACTATAAAACATAGATGAAAGAAATTAAAGAGGACACCAAAACATGGAAAAATATTCCATGTCCATGAATTGGAGAGTCAATATTGCTAAAATGTCCACACTACCCAAAGCAATCTACAGATCGAACGCAATCTCTATCAAAATACCAATGACATTCTTCACAGAACTAGAAAAACAATCCTAAAAGTTAAGATTTGTTTCTGGGTTCTCTATTCTTTATAGCCAATACTATCCTTAAAAAAAAAAGAACGAAACTGGAAGAATTATACTACTTGAATTCAAATTATACTACAGAGCTATAGTAACCAAAACAGCATGGTACTGGCTGTTCCATTGGCCTATGTATGGAACAGGGTAACTATAGTCAATAATAACTTAATCTTACATTTTAAAATAACTACAATAGTATAACTGTGTTGTTTGTAACACAAGGGATAAATGCTTGAGGGGATGAATACCCCATTTTTCATAATGTGATTATTACTCATCCTATGCCTGTATCAAAACATCTCACGTGTATGGCATAGGCCAATGGAACAGAATAGAGAACCTAGATAGAAATCCACGCATGTACAGTGAACTCATTTTCAACAAAGTTGCCAAGAACATACATTGGTGAAAAGACAATCTCCTTAATAAATGGTGTTGGGAAAACTGGACATTCATATGCAGAGGAATGAAAGTAGACCACTATCTCTTGGTATATACAAAAATCAAATCAAAATGGATTAATAACTCTATAATCCATTTAGATTTCATGCTATGAAACTACTGCAAGAAAACATTGGAGAAAATCTTCAGGACATTAGCGTGGGCAAATATTTCCTGAGTAATACCCCACAAACATGTGCAGCCAAAGCAAAAGTGGACAAATGGGATCACATAAAGTTAAAAAGCTACTGCACAGCAAATGAACCAATCAATAAAGTGAAGAGACAACTAACAGAATGGGAAGAAATATTTGCGAACTACCCATCTGACTAGGGATTAATAACCAGAATATATAAGAAACTCAAACAACTCTATAGGGAAAATCTAATAATCTGATCAAAAAGTGGGCAATAGATTTGAATAGATATTGCTCAAAAGAAGACATACAAATTGGATACAGGCATTTGAAAAGGTGATCAACATCACTGATTATTAGAGAAATGCAAATCAAAACTACACTGACATATCACTTCACCTCAGTTAAAATGGCTTATATCTAAAAGACAGGCAATAAAAATGCTGGTGAAGATGTGAAAAAAAGGGAACCCTTGTACAGTGTTGGTGGAAATGTAAATTAGTATAAGCACTATGGAGACTGTTTGGAGGTGCCTCAAAAACCTAAATAGAGCTACCACAAGATCCAGCAATACCACTGCTGGGTATATGTCTAAAAGAAAAGAATCAGTATATAAAAGAGGTATCTGCATTCCCATGTTTGTTAGAGCACTATTCACAATAGCCAAGATTTGGAAGCAACTTGGGCGTTCATCAACAGATGAATGGATAAAGAAAATGTGGTACCTATATACAATGGAGTACTATTCAGCCATAAAAAGAACATCCTGTCATTTGCAACAGCATGGATGGAACTGGAGATGATTCTGTTAAGTGAAATAAGCCAGGCACAGAAACACAAACATCACATGTTCTCACTTATCTGTGGGATCTAAAAATCAAAACAATTGAACTCATGGACATAGAGAGTAGAAGAATGGTCACTAGAGGCTGGGAAGGCTAGTAGGTGGTTGGGGAAACATGGAAATAGTTAATGGGTACACAAAAAAATAGAAGGAATGAATAAAACTTACTATTTGATAGCACAACAGGGTAACTATAGTCAATAATAACTTAATTGTACATTTAAAAATAACTACAATAGTATAACTGTGTTGTTTGTAACACAAGGGATAAATGCTTGAGGGGATGAATACCCCATTTTTTATAATGTGATTATTCCTCATTCCATGCTTGTATCAAAACATCTCACATACTCCATAATATGTACACATACTATGTACCCACAAAAATTAAAAATGAAAAAGATTTTTTAAAAGATGCCATCTGAGAGCAGAGATGATCCATCTCAGTGGAGACCCTGGACCAATAAACCTGTCAACTGCCAGTAATCTGATCGAGGCCATCTCACCAGCTGACCATAGTACATGAGAGTGCTGGACAGATCTAGCTTAGCCATTCCGGAAGAAAATCCCTGCTGACCCACAGAATTTCGAGCTAAATAAAATGTTGTTCACTTTCTTCGTTTAAGAAATATTTGTTATACAGCAAAAGCTAACTGATAGATGCCACCACGCTTTATTAAATAAACAGCCCATTTCCTCCCAGCAAGTTTCTAAAGCAGATGGCTATCAACTTAAATAGACCCAAGGTACCCATGAGCTTTTAACCTTAAGAAAGGAACTTGAATTTATTTCTTTTCTATACTTTATATAATTTACAATTTATACTTAAACAATCAAATTGTTACGGCACACCAATATCAAAGCATACTAACTTTTTCCAGAGTAAAAATTCAACAATTAAGAATATTTCATAGTAAATTTTGGAGTTTCTCTTTTATCTTGATGTCGGTATGATGAAAGTACATAGAAATGTCAGTGCTGATGACATTTACAATTTAGATAATATTTACATTTCCAAAAATACCCAACTGCTGTTAGACAATTCCAATTTTGATAAATGGAAGAGTATATATTCTAATATGTTATCAGAATAAAAGTTTTATAAGAGCAGCCCTCTTGCATGTTTAATTCATTGTTTATCCACAGCACCTAGAATCTGGAGCAGAGTAGATGCTCCCTAAGTATTTGTTTAATGAATAAATGAATTATTATGGACCCAAATGACTTGGTTAAGTGTGTAGATCCTTTAGAGAACTATGGAGCATTTTAAAACATTTTCCATTATTTATCAAATGGATTAATCACTGCCTCCACATGCTGCTTAATTATCTTTTCAGCATGATGACTAGGGTTAAAAAGTACATATAACACTTTTTTAGAAGTAATATGGTAATTTTCCTTAATCATCAACCATTCCAAAAGAGCTATAAACTGTCACTACTTGTATTATCTCTGTTTATATTCCTTTTAATCTAACAAGGAAGAGAGCTCTCCAAGACCAGTAATAATTGATAAGACCATTAATTATGCAATCTGAAGGCGCCAACCACGATGGTAAGCAAAGTCATTTTTGTCTGAATGAATGCCAAGCATGTTCTCAAGCATGGGCTGCTCTATTAAGAAAGAGTACTGAGAAAACAAAGAAGCACTGGGCTGTGGTTTAATCAGATATTTTTTAAAAAGGCTGTTGGATTCCAGCTGTGTAGGCAGTGGTTGAACTGAAACTGAGTTCTTAGCCTTGCCGGCCTGATTTGAATCACTCAGTGTGTTTAAAAAATATTCTCTGAGGTTATATTGGTATGAGTATATGGGAACTCTCTGTACTCTTTGCTCAATTTTTTTGTAAACCTAAATCTGCTATAAGGAATGAAGTCTACTAATTAAAAAAAAAGAAAAAAGAAAGATGCCAACACACACACATGCGTGCACACACACATACATACATGCATGCACACACACATACATACACACGCGCACGCGCACACACACACACACACACACATACATATGCAGATGCTGATTTCTGGTTCCCGCTCTAAACCAAATGAATCATAATTTCTCATGCTGGGGTCTGAGCGTCAGAATTTTTTAATGCTTCCTAGAGGTTTCTAATGTGCAGCTAGGTTTCTGAAGGATTGCCTTTAAGGTAATGTAGTTTTTCTGGCAAATGGAGTAGCCTCTTGATGGAAATGGGTAAAGGAGTTTGGTTTTGCTTTAAAATGTCTGTCGGATGTTGAATGGAAATGGTGGATAGAAGTGTTACAGGCCTAGAATCGTGCTAATGTCTGAAAAGAGGAAAGCACTCCGCAGCAAATCATTAATCACCACTGTGCTTACACGGAATCTTCTAAGAAGGAGCACCACTGAAATCAGTGATCATACTGTGTGACAGCCTCTGCTGCCTGTCTGTGCAAGACAATGGGTCTGAATTTAGCAATGATGAGCACAATGTGTTCAAGGGGACAGCTCTCTGTTCCCAAATGTTTACAGTGAGACAGTCTAAGGGTTGGCTCAGGGTCCTAATTATGGTAATAACCGAGCATCCTTCTAGATAACTGCAGACAGGATTCTAATTAATGAGCTCATTTCATCTGAAGCAAAAAGTCCACCTTCTGCACAAGAGAGAGGCATATCCATCAAGTCCGAGTGAGGCTTCAGGCCCACAGAATGTGTTCTATTCATGCCATTTACCATCTTTTCTCAGTGGCTCTCAGAGCACTTTATCAACATTAACTCTCACTGCACTCAGGAAAGTTACTAATAACACGTGAAAGCTCGAGCCTTGCGTCACCCCAGGAGATCCACCTGCGACTGGTCCGGATCCTTCAGGTGCTCACGCTCACAGCCCATCCTGGGGGAGGCAGGAGGAAGGAATGAGTAGTGCTTGGTAAGGGGAAGAGAAAGTGTGGAAAGTGGTAATTCTGGTCCATGTTCTGACCCAGCATTGGCAAATTTCAGACTTCAGCATCTCCAGTGAGAAACAGGATGATGTCTCTTCTTCCCAGTTTCAAAGGATTGTCTCAAGGTGGGGATTCTGCCTCTCTTAGGGGGTCCACTTGCTCCTTCAAGCCCTTAACTGTGGGTTCCTCACAGGCAATCTAGTACCACAGTGAGGAGTGTGAGAGTTAGTTGAACTAGGTTCAGGTTCTAACCCTGTGGCCTCAGGCTAATGACTCAGCTTGTCTGGGCTGCCGACCACCACACCCCAAAATGAGGTTTATCCTACAACTCATCACACAGGGCTGTGTGAAGATTAAGGTAAAGGAGGGTTAGGGTCCTGCCTGGGCCTTACACTCTATGCAGACTGTTTAAGACACTGTCAGAAACATAGTTCTCCATAAATGTGACTGTTACTGCTGCTAAGGTTTCTCCTTATCCTTGGCATTTGACAGGGGCAGGGAGACCAGTTATTAGACCATTACAGAATCCAGGCAAAATGATGCAGAGGGCTAGTTTGGAGAAGCTGGTAGATCTGAGAGCTATGTAAGATGCAGAGCATTGGTTAGGCTGCCATTTAATCCATGGTGGAGGCTTCAGGGTCTCCTTTTGGGCGTCTGTTTCTGTCCTTTCTAGTGAATCCGCATTGTATTTCTTTCCTAAGGATGTTGTAAGAAGAGACTGCGGGGCTTAGAACAATAGAAATTTGTGGTCTCCCAGCTCTGGAGGCCAGAAGTCTGAAATCAAGGCTCCCTCTAAGATTCCAGGCAAGAATCCCTCCCACACTTCTCTTCTAGCTCCTGGTAGCTTCTGGCAATCCTTGCATTCCTTGGGGTGGAGATGTATTCCCCCAATCTCTGCCTCCATCTTCACATGGTCTCCTTCCCTGTGTGCCTCTGAGTTCAAATTTCCATAAAAATGTCTATAAATTTGTCCAGTTTATAAAGACACCAGTCATTGTGTTAGACCCACCCTACTCCGGCATAACCTCATCTCAATTTGATTGTATCGGCGAGACCCTCTCTCCAAATAAGGTTACATTCACGGGACCTAGAGATTAGAACTTGAACACCTTTTTGAGGAACACAGCTCAACCTACCTGCAATACCCTTTCAGGGTGCCAGTCACAGCAAAGACAATTCAGCAGCCAATGGCATGGTTTTTCTTTGATAAATTTTATTGCCATCACCTGCTAGATGCCTCCTTTGCCCCAGGTAGGCTGGGAAGGAGGGTCTTGGCAGGTGGGATGATGCCACCCTCCTTGGGTATACACTCCCTCTGGGTGAGCCCCAAGTGTTTGAGCATTGAATGGACTCTGGAAACTTGCATCAGCCTCTCACAGTCTTTGCAGGAGGCAACAGGGGACTCCGTAACCAGCCCTCACAGGCAAGCATCAGCCAGCAGCTCCTTGCTACTTTGTTAGGGCTTTGGGGCATTAAAACCGATGCCTTATCACCTAACAGCAGATGTTATTCCTGGGGCTTCTAGAAGTAACTTATCACATTCACCAATATTAAATATACACTTTTACAACAAGCACAATTCAAATGCTTCAAAAGCAGACTTCCAAGAACATACTCAACAGCAGGATTACGACCGCATCCCTAAACATTTCTTTATTACCAATACATGTCAATTCTTTTGAATATTCAAGTTCTTTTCCCTAAAACACAGATCTGACCACCATTAAAACATTTTTTTAACATACAGCTCAGCTTATCAGTGGCCAAACAGATAGGCAGAGCTTATAAAGTTTCTTCTTAGGGGCACTGGCCTCTCTGAGGATTCTCTGGTGCCCCAGGAGAGGTATAATCAACGTAATTATAACTGATGGGTGGGCATGAGAGAGAGGGAGAAGTAAAGATGAGGTGGATGTTCTAGGTTGGGTAATTCATTGTATATTTACCATTGCAACAAATGGCACGTTGGAGGAGGAGTTGGTATGCGTGTGGAGGCATGTTGAAAAAACAGTTTTCTCTCTGCTCTCATGCCAAAGTGTAGGAAAAGGGGAGGCTCTCAGCACACCAAACAAGCAATCAATTCTTTTTTTAAAAAAAGTTATTATTTTATTTTATTTTTCCATAAGTTATTGGGGTACAGGTGGTATTTGGCTACATAAGTAAGTTCTTTAGCGGTAATTTTAGTGCAATATACACTGCACTCTATTTGTAGTCTTTTATCCCTCGCCCCGCTCCCACTCTTTCCCTCAAGTCCCCAAAGTCCATCGTTTCATTCTTATGTCTGCTTCCTCATAGCTTGGCTCCCACATATCAGTGAGAACATCCGATGTTTGGTTTTCCATTGCTGAGTTACTTCACCTCTAATAATAGTCTTCAGTCTCATCCAGGTCACTGCAAATGCTGTTAATTCATTCCTTTATGTGGCTGAGTAGTATTCCATCGTATATATGCACCACAGTTTATTCATCCACTCATTGACTGATGAGCATTCGGGTTGGTTCTACAGTTCTGCAATTGTGAATTGTGCTGCTATGAACATGCGTGTGCAAGTATCTTTTTCATATAATGACTTCTTTTCCTCTGGGTACATACCCAGGAGTGAGATTGCTAGATCAAATGGTAGTTCTACTTTTAGTTCTTTAAGGCATCTCCAAACTGTTTTCCATAGCAGCTGTGCTAGTTTGCTTTCCCACCAGCAGTGTAGAAATGTGTCCTGTTCACCACATCCATGGCAATATCTACTGGTTTTTTTAATTTTTTGATTATGGCCATTCTTGTAGGAGTAAGGTGGTATCGCATTGTGGTTATGATTGCAAGCAATCATCTCTGCAGGGAATACCAGCTCGGTGTCCTCCAATTCAATTTTGATTCTGTCTACCTGAAGATAGTGTCAGATCCCACAGGTTGAGGGCTCAGTCTCACAAGACTGCCCCCCACTTCAGATGCCTATCACAAATCCCAGGTGCTTCTAACCAACCAATTGTAAATTGAGGTTCCTGAAATCTTCTTTTTGGGGTCGATTAATTTGCTAGAGTGGCTTACCGAACTCAGGGAAACACAGTTACTGGCTTATTATAAAGGATATCACAGAGAACACACATGAAGAGATGCATAGGCGAGGCGTGGCGAATGGGCTTAGAGTTTCCATGCCCTCTGGGGGTGCCGCCTTCCAGGAACCTGTGCATGTTCAGCTGTCCAGATGCTCTCTCTACATAACCCATCCACTTGGGCCTTTTATGGAGATTTCACTGGACAGAAGTGATTGAAGATGGAGCAACTGTGGTTGGATGAAAAGGGTAGGAGCTAATACTGAGGGACGGTTTCAGGGAAACCCAGCAAGGCCTGTTCAGATTCTTCTTGACTTCGTTGTGCCGTGTTCCTCCTCCAGGGGATGGGGCAGGACCTCTTCTGAAATGAGGGTCTCATGACCTACAATCAGATCAGGTAGGCCAGAGAATTTATGACGAATTCTAAGACACAACTTAAGGGGAAGATTAGAGTGTATTTTTAGATTCTATGGCCTGCCTTCGAAAGAAAGAAAAAAGCAGGTGAAAAGAGGGCAGGATAGGATCAGAGCAAGACAGCCGGCTATTCAAGGCCTGCTTTTGAGGTCTAAATCACTACAACACTATGGTAAAAGACTGTCTTTCACCTTTACTGTTCTGTAGCTGCTTTGGAACCAAGGACAAAAGGCCAAATACTTGAACAAAAGATACGCTTACTTATTGTTTTAATCACTTAGGAAACAACAAGGGTGATGAGAGTTACAAGCCAGGAACCCTGAAGGAAAACTTGTATATACATGTGTTATAATGTCACAGGCGGGGAGAGGCTACACTGAGTTCAAGTCTGAACAGGTTGAGTTTGAAATGTATTGTGGGACATTCAAGTGGAGCCATCTGGAAGTTCAGGGACTCTGTGGGTCTAAAGTTCTGAAGTGACATCTCTCCTGTAGATGTTGACTTAGGCATTGTCAGCATATGGTGATAACTGGTCAAAAGAGTGGATGTGATCACTTGAAGAGTGTGCAGAGCGAGAATGAAATTGAAGCTGGGATGGAGCTGGGTGTTACGGTGGTCACCAGCACTTATGCCAGGAGGATGAGCAGCCAGAGGGAGCCTGCAGGATGGGGCGACAGTGAGTAAGAGGTGTGAGAACAAGAGGTGGGAGACAAACAGGGAGTCTGTTGCGACAGGAGAGGGACAGAAACTATGAGCTGTTTAAAGAAGGGGCTGGCGATCACCAGGATAAACTGCTGCTCAGCTGTCCAGCCAGATAAAGACTAAAAAGCATCCATTGAATTTTAGGAGAAAAAGGTGGTTGGTAGGATGGAAAGGACATGAGTCTTAAGATAGCAATTGGGGAATGAAAAAAATAGATTATACAAAGTATAGAAAATTACTTGAAACAAATTGGCTGGAAAGGGGTAAGAGAGAGAGAATAGTAGCTGGGAGGGAACATGGATTTTTTTTTTCTCTAAGGTGGGTGAGGTTTAAGCATGTTTATGTGTAGATGGGAGAAACCCAGGAGAAAATGGGGGCTCAAAGGTCTTCGGGAGAGATAAAGAGGTGGAATGGTAAATGGAATTATGTCCCTGAGAAGGCAGGAGATTCTAGAATCCAGAGGCCTGGACCAAGGGTGGCACGTCTGTTTTCTATAAAAAGATATGTTTCATATTCAGGCTCAGCCCCACAACACCCCTGCTCTGTAGCCTTACTTCCTGAAATGCCTAGATGTTTGCAAAGGGGCTTTCTCCTTCTCTCTTTCCTTCCCTTCTTCCCTCCTCATGTCTTTTCTGATCCTGTTTTTTCTTACGATTCCCCTCCCTGTCTATAAGGACCTCCAGTCTACTAAGGGATACCTGTCTAAGCTGCCTCGAACAGGGCTCAGCGTACCCACCACTTACTCAGGCATTTCTGGTACCTGCCTACTTCCCACAAGTATGAACTCTGGGTTATTCTCATCATCACATTAATTGCTCACATATATTTCCAGTCAGTCTGACATGCCAGCGTTCACCTTTCTCTCCATACAAGTGAATCACTGATCCTCCTGCTTGTCCTTATTCCCCAACTCCACTTCTGCTGCTTTCCCACTTTGAAATAACCTGCCCTGTGCTCCCAGCACCCCCCTGCCAAAAAAAAAAAAAAAAAACCCCAAAACCCTGGCCATGCTGGACAGACCAACTCAAGTGTCAATCAAGCCCTGTTTCTTCTGTGCTTTGGTGGAGTTGTCTCCGACCACTGAACCACATCCGTCACTCTCCTCTCTGGTCACCTGTCACATGTAGCACTGTACAGGTAAGTTCTTGCTTTCTCGGATAAGAACCATCTGATCTACGGTGAGGTTATAAAGTCCTTGGGGGCAGATCCTGTGACTCTTAATACCAGCCTTGCATTCTCTGCCATACCTAGAACAGCTGAGAGAGATGACCTGTGGTGTGCAGACATATTTCCTTGAGAAATGGGAAATAGGTTAGTTTAGTCCAAACAAAAATAGGCAAACTGTTGAGGGTGAAAAGAATGATTGAATTTCATGTCACCCCAGAAAGGTGAAGAAACTTGCTTAAGTCATACAATTATTTAGTGACAGAGATAGGACTTGAACTCAGAACTTCAGACTTTTGGACAAATGCTTTTCTCCTTATACCACATGGGTTCCCTCGTGTTTTGTTGATAATATGAGCACTTTCAGGCAGAATTTGCTTCAACTTAAAGTGGTAATTAACTCTGATTGCTCTTTGTGCTCTGCATTCTCCAGCCATTCGAGCATCTCTGACTCTAGCTCATTGTCATGTATGCCTTCCTTCAGGGAATGGGAAGTACGGTCTTCAAAGTGGCCCTAGAGATCCTTCAGCTCTGTCCTCCATCACTGGGAAGCTCATGGTCTCAAGGAGCAGGTGAATTACATGGCCACTCTACTAATAATGTTAAGTTAGCTAACAACGAGTTTAAATAAGAACGTCTCGCTGGACTTGTTTCCAGAATGTGGTGAGCAGCAAGACTCAGATTAAGTGATTATTATATAATCAGAATGGGTTTCAATCATCCATGTTGAGGTGAATACCAGTTGCCAGTGTTACTAGATTAAGCTGATCACTATTTGAAGCCAAGTAATTTTTCATGGAGCATAGATCATCCATAACCACTTACTCTTGGAGATGCTGCATGTGAAGAAGTTTGCAGTGTCAGAACAAACCTGGCTCTACCATAACAGGTCACTAGGTTTGTTCAATGGCTTGTTAATGTTAAATGGTGACAGAAGTCACCATTGTGGATACAACAAAACAGAATCAAATACAAACTTCTGGAAGTATTTATGCTAAGTCAACATCTGACTTAATTTATTTGAAACAATGATGGTTCTCCTTAATTTCATTTTTTTAAAAATTTAACTTTTAAGTTCAGGGGTACATGTGCATATTTGCTATATAGGTAAACTTGTGTCATGGGATTTGTTGTACAGATTATTTTACCACCCAGGTATTAAGCCTAATACCCATTAGTTATTTTTTCTGGTCTGCTTCCTTCTCCTGCAGTATTAGTCAGGGTCTCTACTGGGACAGAACTAAGAGGATACACACACACACACACACACACACACACACACACACACACGTGTATGGGAGATTATTAGGAGAATTTACTCATACTATCGCAAAGCGAAGTCCCACAATTGGCCATCTGCAAGCTGAGGAGCCAGGAAGCCAGTTCGAATCCCCAAACGTCAAAAGTAGGGAAGTCAATAATGCAGTCTTCAGTCCGTGGCCAAAGGCTAAAGAGCCCCTGAAAAACCACTAGTGTAAGTCCAAGAGTCCAAAAGCTAAAGAACTTGGAGTCTGATGTTTGAGGGCAGGAAGCATCCAGCATAGGAGAAGCATGGAGGCCAGAAGACAGCTTGTCTAATCTTTCTATGTTATTCTAGCCTGCTTTTATTCTGGCCCTGCTGGCAGCTGATTAGATTGTGCCCACCCAGATTGAGGGTGAGTCTGCCTTTCCCAGTCCACTGACTCAAATGTTAATCTCCTTTGGCAACACCCCCACAAACACAATACCTTGTGTCCTTCAATCCAATCAAGTTGACATTCAGTATTAACCATCACACCCGCCCTCTGCCCTCCAATAGGCCCCAGTGTGTGTTATTCCCCTTAGTGTGTCCATGTGTCCTCATCATTTAGCTTCCCCTTATAAGTGGGAACATGCAGTACTTGGTTATCTGTCTCTGTGTTAGTGTGCTAAGGATAATGGCCTCTAGCTTCATCCACGTTCCTGAAAAGGACATGATCTTGTTCTTTTTCATGGCTATGGAGTATTCTATGATGTATATTTACCATACTTTCTTTATCCAGTCTATCACTGATGGGCATTTAGGTTGATTCCATGTCTTTCCTATTATGAATAGTGCTGCAGTGAACAGATGCATGCATGCATGTGTCTTTATAATAGAACAATTTATATTCCTTTGGATATCTACCCAGTAATGGAATTGCTGAGTTGAATGGCATTTCTGTTTTTAGGTATTTGAGGAATCGCCACACGGTCTTCTACAATGGTTGAATTAATTTACACTCTCATTGTGGTTTTGATTTGCATTTTTATAATGATCAGTGATGTTGAGCTTTTTCTTTCATATGATTGTTTATAACTGAATGTATGTCTTCTTTTGAAAAGTGTCTGTTCATGTCCTTTGCCCACTTTTTTTTTTTTTTTTTTTTTGAGACAGAGTCTCACTCTGTCACCCAGGCTGGAGTGCAGTGGCATGATCTTAGTTCACTGCAACATCTGCCTCCCAGGTTCAAGCAAGTCTCCTGTCTCAGCCTCCTACCTGGGACTACAGACACCTGCCACTATGCCTGGCTAATTTTTTGTATTTTTGGTAGAGATAGGGTTTCACCATATTGGTGAGGCTGGTCTCAAACTCCTGACCTCAGGTGATCCACCTGCCTTGTCTTCCCAAAGTGCTGGGATTACAAGCATGAGCCACTGCACCAGGCCTGCCCACTTTTTAATGGAGTCGTTTGTTTTCCTCTTGCAAATTTGTTTACGTTTCTTATAGATACTGGATATTAGACCTTTGTCAGATGCATAGTTTGAAATTTTTTCCCCATTCTGTATGTTGTCTATTCACTCCATTGATAGATTTCTTTGTTGTATGGAAGCTCTTTAGTTTAATTAGATCCCATTTATCAATTTTTGCTTTGTTGCCATTGTTTTTGGCATCTTTGTCAAGAAATCTTTGCCCATTCCTATGTCCAGAATGATATTGCCTAGGTTGTCTTCCAGAGCTTTTACAGTTTGGGATTTTACAGTTAAGACTTTAATCCATCTTGAGTTAATTTTTGTATATAGTTTCTTTCATAATTTGTTTTATATTTTCCAACATTTTAAATCTCTAATGTGCTTTCTCTGTTTTAAAACAGATCCATATCTGAGTCATTATTGTTCTTTTTCTAAAGTAACATTGCAAATCATGTAAGTAAGCAAAAATTTCCAGTTTCATCATGAAAAATATATTACCAATATTACTAGTCCCTAACAGACAGGCAGCCTGCTATAAATTAGCAAATTCAGCATTCTTGACTAGTGGGATGAGGTCATTTTATATCACATTAGTTAATGTGTAATCTTTCTTTAAATGCTTTGTTTCTAATCCTCTCTCCCCCACCAAGTTATCATAAAATCTTCCCCCTCACAGGGACATTGTCAAAATTCTGCTGCTGTTGACACTGCCCGTCAAATTATAACACACAAGCCACACATTTTAATCCCATTACCCATAAATTTGATGCTACAAGCTATATGTAGACCATACTTCATTTTTAGAAATTGTTGTAATAAAGTGACTGTCACGAAGCAAGCTACATTTTCCCGTGGGAACTGTGTGATAACTGGGGTTGCATTTCTGATCCAGAATGCAATATCAAATAAACATGGCGATGTGAAATATGTGCCATAAAATCAAATATACAAAACGATTAACCTCTTCAATTAACTAAAGTAGTAATGCCTATAAATTAGGCATGAATGTACTGCACACATTACTCAATGGGCTCCCAATGGGTTATAGAGTGCACAAATGGCATGTAAAATTTATGAGTGGCCAAATCAAAGATGTGACCTAAAATAAAAGCTGAAATTTACTTTATGTCATAAATTAACAATCCTTTTATGTGCCTTATTAGGCAATGGAAAAAGTTTCTCTGGGTGGATGTTTGCCCTACAAAACCCCTAAGATCATTCAGAAGATGAGACTTGGGTTGTGTGAATAGTGCTATTAGCAGTGGGTCTGGGTGAAAAGCAAACTGGACTGGGATTCAGGCCACTTAAATTAAACCCAGTTGCTTTCTATGAGCTGGGCAATGTACAAGATTCAGGTTTAGCTGCAGCTGAGGTTTTTGGACCTCATAGCTCTAAACCCCCATGAATGTGTAACCTAAAAAGCTTTATGAAGATGACTTGGATGGTCAGCTTTCTTGAGAAGCTGTCTACAGATGTTTAGGCTAATAATTTTTATACTTTCCTATATAAATTCAGCTTTAGCAAAGCAGAGTGTTTCAATGTCATTTCATTCACATTAGGGGTCTGAAATATTTCAATATTCCCTCTGTCTGGGGATGGACATGAGACAAGGTTGAGGAGTAGAACTGATATCTTACTGAAAAGTTTACTTGAGATGACAAGAAAGGACACCAACCTCCCTCTTACCTTTCACATCTCCTAGATTTAAAGCTGCTCGAGATCAAACCACATAAAAGTTATTGGGAAAAAATAAGCCCTCCAAATTATTTTAATAGTCACTCTGTGTAGGGATAGACATGAAATGAGGTCCAAAAATTATTTTACTGGATATATGGTTGGACATTGTCAAATTAACTCACACTTCATTGGGAACCTGCAAAAATGGAAAGTACCTTTCCATTTCTGGCAACAAATGGGACTTGGTATCATACTGACTCTGCTTCTATTTAAAAATTATTTTCAAATGCATCTATGGGCTGGCAAGATATTCAGACAGCAAGAGCTAAGTTAAAGCTTTAACCTATAGAAGTAAATAAACCACCAAATCACCCTTTCACTATGAGTGTGTTTACTGAAATCCAGTGAATTTCAGCTCGCTTTTCAAAGCCTTGTGGGGATGGGGACATTTTTACAAAATCCAGGACCCACCACCCATGAAGTGTCTGATTAAAGGTCTCATGCATAAAGCTGAGAGTCAAAGGGCAGTATCCTGAGGGTAATGATGAAGTGAAAATGAATCTGCATATGGGTTGATACAGGAGGGGAAAATACAAGGAAACTGCTCATCTTGAATCTTGGAGCTGAGTAGAGTAAAAATTAATCTTTATTGAGAATTCAAAATTATAAGCTTACCTTCATATGTATTTGTTAATTTACAATATCTTGTCACTTCTAAAACTTTCAGGCATGGGTAGGTTAAAGGAGTCCAGGGATGGTTGGTGCCCCAGACATTTGGCAAAGTAAATAGAAATCCTAAATTCATATTCTAAAGAATATGAATGCACAGTCAAAAATTACAAAATAACAAGGAAACAAACTAAGGTAAATGCAAGCCAGAAGAAACAGCAACAGCAGAAGCAGATCTAAAACTGGTTCAGATACTAGAATGATTGGATACAGAAAATAAGTTTGCTGGATGTTTAAAGAAATAAGAGAGTGGTTGAAAACATATACAAAGAGTAAGAAATCTAAAATTTTGAAATTTAAAAATTGAAAGTTCAGCCTAAAAGTTTCTCAGTATGCAGTGAACTGTAACCTAACCAGATGTGTAACAGGCCAAAACTTACTCTTATGCCAGTCACTGAGTTTTGGCCATTAAAGGTAGCCAACTGTTAAAGCCATGTTCAAATAAGGCAAATGCTAAACTATAACCAATTGGCTTTTTCTGTACCTCACTTCTGTTTTCTGTACCTCACTTCTGTTTTCCTGTATGTAAATCTTTGAGCATGCAACAGGATTGGAGCCTCTCTGAACCTAGTCTGGTTTGGACGCTGCCCAATTCATGAATTGTTCTTTGCTTAATTAAACTCTGTTAAATGTAATTTGTATAAAGTTTTTCTTTTAACAGAGATGAAAGTCCTTATAATTAAAGAACTGAGTTTCACAGCAGAGTAAACACAACTGGAGAGAGAATAGTAAACCAGAAGAAAGATCAGTAGAAATTGTCCCAAGGGTAGCACAGAGAAACAAAGAGATTGAAAATATGTAAGAGAAGTTAAGATACATACAAGATACAATGGGAAATTCTAAACACATCTCATTAGAGTTCCTAAAAGTAAGGTGAAAAAGAATGGAATTGAGAAAAGATATGAAACAGTCATGTCTGATAATTTTTTATGACAGTTTGCTTTCTAGAGAGAAGGAGAGAGGCAGCCCAAGATGTAAGCCATAGTCTCTTTGTAACCTAATTGCAGAAGTGATATCCTGTTAGTTGTGCAGTATTCTACTCATTAACTGCAGTTCATTACACAAGGTCTTGAATACCAGGAGGTGGGAATCATTGAGGGCCATCTTAGAGGCTGCTTACATTAGCCATCAAGGTAATATAAATTAAAACCAAAATGAGATATCACTACACATCTATTAGAATGGCTAATTCTTTTTTGAAAAGAGAGTACCGATGTTGACAAAAACATGGGGCAACTAGAATTATTGATGGGAATGTAAATGGCACCAACATTCTGGAAAACAATTTGATAGTTCTTACATAGTTCAATAGATACCTACCCTATGTCATTGCACTCCTAAGTGTTTATCCAAGAGAAATGAACACATATGTTTACACAAAGACTTGTGTATAAATGTCCATAGCATATTTATAATAGCCCCAAAACTAGATAAAACACAATGTTTATCAACAAGTGAAAAGATGTATACATTGTGGCATATTCATACAATTGGATACCACTCAGTGGTAAAAAGAAACAAACTGTTCATAAATGTAATAACAGTTGTTGATAAATGAATCAATCTCAAGATAACTATACTGGTTAAAATAAGTCAGATGTAAGAGGCTGTTTACTAAATTGCTAAATTTATATACACTTCTAGAAAAAAGAATCCAATCCATAGTTATAGTAAACAGATTGGTAGTTGCCTGGGCACTGGGGTGGAAGGAGAGATAGATCGCAGAGAGGCATGAAGATGCTTTTGGAGTGATGGGAATGTTCTATGTCTTCATTGTGATGGTGGTTCCATGCATTTTTGTATCTGTTAAGCTCATGGAATGGTACAACTTAAATGTGCAATTTATTGTGCTTAAATTATACTCTAATAAAGTTGTAAATACAAAAAAGAAGAACAAAGACAAAACAAAACATTTAAAACACAAACAAAAACAAAACCCAAACCAAAAAAACACCAACTGAGTTTGCCACAATGATTCTTGGCTAAAGAAAGTTCTAAGAAATTTATTTTAGCCAATAGGAAAGTGATCTTACATGGAGAGATCTATCTTATTTTACATGGAAGTGATCTGAAGTATAATAAGGAATAATAAGGAAACTTAATATTTGGGTAGATTAAACCATTATTCATTATCTAGAAGAAAAAACAGAATGTTTAATTTTAGGGTTTAGAATAGAACTGAAATAATTCTCAACAGTAGCACACAATTCAGGAGAAAGGCAATAGGTATATGGTGGTTTTAAGTTCTTTATATTATTCTTAGAAGTGTAAAGACAGTGAACAATCTAGACTTTAGATAAATTTAGGCTTCTCTGGCAATCACTAAAAGAATTTAAATGAATATAGAACTTCCAAACTAACAGGAAAAAAAGGAATGATTGAAACACTGTCATTCAAAAGAAAGGAAAGAAAGCAGAGAGAAACAGAAAGGCAGGCAAAGCAGACAGCAGCAAATAAGATGGTATTTTAGTTTCTTATGATGGCTGTAATACATTATCACAAATTTAGTGGCTTAAAACAACACAAACTCGTTATCTTACAGTCTCTGAAGGTCAAAATTCCAAAATGAACTAAACTCAGGACATCGTCAGGGCTGTGTGCCTTTCTGGGGGTTCTGGGAGAGAATCCATTTTCTTGCTTTTCCGGCGACCAGAGGCTGCCCACATTCCACAGCTCATGTTCCCTTCCTCCTCCTTCAGAGACCGCAACATCAGGCTGGATCTTTCCCATGCTGCCGTCTCTCTGTTTCTCCTCTTTCATCCCCCATTTCTACTTTTAAAGACCTTGTAGACAGCCCAGGATCATCTCTTTATGTTAACATCAACTGACAACGTTAATTCTTTCTACAACCTGACTTCTCCTTGCCATGCAACACAATATGTTCATGGATTCTGGGGATTAGGGCACAGACATCTTTGGGGAGCTGTTATTCTGCCCGTCACAATGGTGGATATAGTGTCAACTATATCAGAAATGATCGTATTTGTAAATGGACAAAATAATTTACTTAAAGGGACAACAATTTTCAAACTGAATTGACAGACAAAACTCAGCTGCATGTTGCTTACAGCAGACACAGCTAAAGCCAAAAAACACAGAAACATTGGTGGTAAAGAAAGATAAAAGATAAACCTACAAATTCTAATCAAAGGAAAACTGAACAACTGCGTTAATATTAGACTAATCGATTTGAAGGCCAGAAAGCATTATTTGAAATGAAAACATTACATAATGATAAAATACTCAACTCATCAAAAAGGCACAAAAAGTCTAAATTTATATTAACTAAATATGAATGTCCTAATATATAAATCAAAATTGATGTGATCATAAGAAAAAAAGATAAATCAACTATCTTATTGAGAGATCTTAATGCATTTTTTCAATAAACAGAAATTAGAATGTAGAAGATTGAAAAACACTTAATAGGCTTGATCTAGCAGAAAAAATATAAATATAAACACACACACACACACACACACACACACACACACACACACCCCACCAGTTAAAGACATACTTTGTTCCAAGTCAAAAGGAATATTTACAAAAACTGATCACAAGTGGCTCATATAAATCAAGTCTCAACAAATGTCAAAGGCTTGGTTTCATATAGACAATTTTCTCTGACAACAATGTGATTGATAACAACTAAAAGATCTAGAAAAATGTCCCATATTTGAAATGTACTTCTTACAAAATGGCAGAATGTTGATAATTGTTGAGGTTGAATGATGAGTCTGTGAAGGTTTATTACATGAGTTTTCCTCTTTTGGGTGTCTTTGAGATTCTCCAAAATGAAAATGAAAGTAAATTATACATACCTATAAAAGAACCTGGATCAGGGAAGAAATCATAGAAAATACATAGAGGGTGGGCACGGTGGCTCACACCTGTAATCTCAGCACTTTGGGAGACCAAGGCAGGTGGATCACCTGAGGTCAGGAGTTCAAGACCAAACTGGCCAACGTGGTAAAACATTGTCTCTACTAAAAATACAAAAATTAGCCGGGCAAGGTGGTGGGTGCCTGTAATCCTAGCTATTTGGGAGGCTGAGGCAGGAGAATTACTTGAACTTGGAGGGTGGAGGTTGCAGTGAGTCAAGATTGCACCATTGCACTCCAGCCTGGGCAACAAGAGTGAAACTCCATCTCAAAAAAAAGAAAGAAGAAAGAATGAAAGAAAAGGAAAGAAGGAAGGAAAGAAGGAAAGACTATTGCCAAGCACAGTGGCTCACTCCTGTAATCCCAGCACTTTGGGAGGCTGAGGGGGTGAATCATCTGAAGTCAGGAGTTCAAGACCAGCCTGGCCACCATGATGAAACCCCATCTCTACTAAAAATACAGAAGTTAGCCTGGCAAGGTGGTGAGCACCTGTATTCCCAGCTACTCAGGAGGCTGAGGCAGGGAGAATTGCTTGAACTGGGAGGTGGAGTCTCTGGTGAGCCGAGATTGTGCCACTGTACTCCAGCCAGGGNAAAAAAAAAAAAAAAAAAAAAAAAAAAAGAAAATGAAAAAAAAATAATGAAAAACTTTATTGTACTATATTTTAAACTTAGATAAAATAGACATGTTCCTGTGAAAATATAATTTACACAGAAAGAGAAAAGTGAGCCTGAACCAGGCTTCTCTAATACATGTATTTTCTCCATGAGGCATGTCCTTGCATCTTGCACTGAGAACACCAGACAGTGAGTGTTTCAGCACCATGAGTTGGGAACGTTTTAAGCAGCAGAATCACTAACAAAAAACATAAAAATACAGCATGAAGCAGAACTTGAAGAGGACACTTGGTGTATTAGTCCATTTTCATACTGCTGTGAAGAAATACCCAAGACTGGGTAAGTTGTAAAGAAAAAAAGGTCTAATGTACTGACAGTTCCACGTGGCTCGGGAGGCCTCAGAATCATGGTAGAAGGTGAAGGAGGAACAAAGGCAGAGTAGCTGAGATTATAGGCTTGCACTACCACACCTGGCTAATTTTTTTTTTTTTTTTTTTTTTTTTTTTTTTTTTTTAAAATCATGAAATTATGCTCTATAACAGTAGCTTTTTGTTATTTAAACTTTTTGTATTTTTAGTAGAGACAGGGGTTCACCAAGTTGGCCAGGCTGGTCTCGAACTCCTAACCTCAAGTGACCTGCCCACCTTGGCCTCCCAGAATGTTGGGATTACAGGTGTGAACCACTACATCTGGCCCCAGCTCTCTTTAACTCCAAACTTGTGTTCCAAAACTCGTAAAAGGCTAAATCAAGTGGGGAAAGTTGAGACTTGGCTCTGCTTTCAGCAGGCTGGAACCAGGCCTCTTTTTATGAACAGAGGCCTGAGATAAACATTGTCACTTCTGCCATTGCCAAAGTTGCCGCAGGAGAGAAAACAAGAATAAGGAAAATGGAGCCATTTCTGTCCAAAGAAATATGTGCAGCCTCCAAAAGGATAGAACCTGTGAAAAAAAAAACAAAAACAAAAACAAAAAAACCAAATAGACTGCAGCATAGTCCGCCAGAGAGGAGGCGGACATACAAAAATGGGTTGTGGGAAACTTACAAGGTGAGTGATGGCGAGTGAGGCTGTTTATATGGCCCTGTGTGAAGTGGAGGAGTCAGGCCCAGGCAAAACCCAGCTGACACTGCAAATGCACAGACTACAAATTCTTCTGGCTGTCCTGGGAGGCTGTGCTCCACAGATAAGGCTGTTCATCGATGCAGGCATCCCCCTTACTTTCAGAGAAGGCCAATTAACATTACTTATGGGGAAGAAAACCAGTAGTGAGTTGGGATGGAAACAGCTTAGCAGAGGTGATTTAAGGCATAAGAATTCAGCAAGTAGCAGAGATTTCTGATACAAGAAAGATTGCAAATACTTTTTCCTTTGGACAGACTTCATTCTGTATGAAACATTGGCAGAAGTCTGCAATTTTCACTTTCCTTTCCATCTATGGCCCATTTTATTTCCATTAACTACCTCTTCTTAACTTTGTGCTGAGGACTGAAGGTGTGACATTTCACAAAACTGTGACCTTAACACACATATTTTGAAATGAGGCTTGTGAAATATTCAGTGTTACGTCTCCTCAGCAGCCCGTTGCCTACATTATCCAGGCAGTAAAACCTCAGGTTCCATGCTTAGTTGAATTCCTTGGATCTCATTTTTATTGTCTGCTGAAATTCCCTTCAAAATAAAACAAACCCTTCATACTCCAGGTAAGAGGTGGTTGTTTACTGGAAGTCTCAGTTTTTCAGTCGAGTGTCACTCCCCATGTTCTGCTTACATCCAAAAATTCATTTTAAACCAGATTCCCCTCGCCCTCATCCCCTCAACAGAAGAAATTGCTTCACTTTACTTCACATGATGTAATTGAACTTTCTGGGTGAGAAGCTGCACCTCAGACATTTAGCTGTGGTTTTCGCAGCATATCAATGAATAAATTAAAGAGCTCTGTGACAGCTGTGGTTTCTGATGATAAGAATCACTGTCTCGGTCATCTGACTTCATTTCTCACCCCTCCCTTTTAAGGTTGAGGTGAACTTGGTGAGTGAATTCATTTCTTTTATTTTCCTATTAGGATTTGAAAATTAATCATTCTAGCCAATCAACCCAAAATAATTTCATCATGGGGCAATTTCCATACATAAAGTATCTAGAGAGTTAGAATACAATGGAAAGTGGGGGGTTCTCATGACCTGCCCCTGTTTTCTTAATTGGTAAAATATACGTAATAGAAGATTTACCATTTAACCATTTAAAACTGTACATTTCAGTGGCATGAAACACATTTACAATGTTTTGCAACCATCACCACTATTTCCAGAACTTTTTCATCATCTCAACTTTGTATGCACTAAACAGTAACTCCCCCTTCCCCCTGCTCCTAGCCCCTGGCAACACCATTCTATGTCATATGAACTTGACTATTCTATGTATCTCACATAAGTGGAATCATAAAATATTTGTCCTTTTACACTTGACTTATTTCACTTAATATAATGTTTTCCAGGTTCATCTGTATTGTAGCATGTATCAGAGTTTCCTTTCTTTTTATGAATGAGTAATATTCCATTGTGTGCCTATGCCACAGTTTGTTTATTCATTTGTTTGTCGATGGACACTTGGGTTGCTTCCACATTTTGACTATTGTGAGTAATGCTGCTATGAACATCAGTATAAGGGTATCTGTTGCATCCTTGCTTTCAGTTCTTTGGGTATATGCCTAAGAATGGAAAAACTGGATTGTATGGTAATTCTGTGTTTGATCTTTTGTGGAACCAGCCTTTTATTTTTAAACTCATAAGCAAATAAGCTGATTGTTGACATTAAATCAGAGGATGGCAGACGGGTGATGCCTTAACCCCCAGAGAATAAATCTGTAGTGCAGGGAATTTTAGAAGTCTGGAAAAGCTATTGAGAATAAAGTATTCCTTTTGTGAGTTGAGTTGGAAGGAGCACTTCAAATACTTGTAGTCACTACCTTTTCCATTTACAGTTAAAAATGGCTCTGTGAAGCTGAATACAACTAGAAGCAGAAACTATACAATTACCCCTGGGATAATAGCTCCAGCTCTTTTGTTTAGATTCAGTAAATTTGGATAACATCATCGTAATAATCTAGGTTTGAAGAAATGATGTCTCTTATCTGCAGTGTCACAGGTTGCAAATGGAGGATCTAAAATCTTATCACACTTCTGGCGGTTCTACCCACTGCCTTGCCCAACTGGGAGGACATGAAACATGAAAAGAATAAATAAATAACATCATGATTCTCAAAGTTCTCAATTCCTTAGGTCTCTTTGGAAAGCCAAGGGTTGAAAAACTCAAGGTGAGGATAACTGAACACAGTATGTCTTATAAATATTGAGGGTCTCCATGATATACTTTGGAAATGCCCTGCAGAACTAATAGAACAGAACATGTGAATATTTTGAGACAAATGGATCAGTTTCCACAAACACCTAGTGAGCTTGCTATGTGACCAGCACTGTGTTTGACACCTTAGGGGGTGTAAAGATGAGTAGGACACGCTCCTTGCCCACCAGAAGCTTGTGTCATGGAAGGGCAGTTGAGACCTTTGCCAGATCCCTTTAACTCTCTTGGACAAATTGCCAGCTGCATCATAATATACATTGTCCCTAAGTAAGAATACATACTTTTAACACATAATGAATGGAATAAGCTAATCATTGGCCATATGGTAGAAACCTGATACACTATTATAAGAGGAATTCAAGAGGAGGAAAAACAAATACTTATGGGCCAGGGACTTGATGGGCCTCATTTTATTTAATTCTCTCTGCAGTCTTCAAAATACGTATTAACGGCCCCATTCTACAGAGATAAAAACTGAGTCTTGGTGAGATTAAGGAACTTGCCTACATCACACAACCAGGAAGAGCAGGCTTGATTAGGAGCCCACCTTTCCATCTCTCCAGTACCCATGTGAGTTCCACTATACCCACTGCTTCTTATTGCTTTCAACATAATTATTCTCCCATTATTTCATCAGATCCTTGCTGCACTTCCCCAGTGCTTCTAAACAGGTCATTGAGACAATTTAGTTAAGCAATGAACATATTGATGAGAAAGTCATCTTCTTATGCACATTTTTTTTCATTGTTTTTTTTGTTTTGTTTTTTGTTTTGCTTATTTTAGATGAAACTTGTGAGATTTGAGTCTGAATTATTACAGGAGAGACAGAGCTTTTGTGTGCCCATGGGTTTTTTCCTCCATTGAGTCCCCCATTCTGTGACCCCCAAAAGTCATAGTTGACAATAATCATTTATTGTAATTGGGGAACTTACAATAATACCTGTTGAGTGATAACTATGGCGCTACATGGGTATTTTGATAATAAGTATTCTATAATAATCCCTATTTTTAACACTTCTGGGCCACCCATCTTCTCACTCATCCCAAGTGTGTTACAGAATCTGACAGCTCCCAGTCAGCCCATAGCAGTAGGAGGTTGCTAGAATATAGCACATATTCAATAGTTTGTTTTGTTTTGTTTTGTTTTTTGAGTGACAGTGCCACAAACTATGACAGTTACTTCTTTGGAGACTTAATCTTCATAGTATCCCCAGGGACTTAGCATCGTTTTTAGTTTCAGTTGAAGAAGTGAAGTTCAAGGAGATGCCAACAGTTAGCAAATGGTCGTTCTGGGATTCAACCTAAGAGTTGAAAGAGGTGTCCAGATCCAGAAAACCCAGGGGAACTGGTTGTCAATGGGCAAGCCCTGAAAAGATGGCGCAGGAGACGTTAGTTGAACATAAGTACATTTTTTGGTCCTTTATTGCCTCTGCCTGTGTAAATCTCTGAGCTCCTTTTCCAAAGGGGCAGGTACCTTTGGTAATGTGCCTCCCCATTGCTCTCCTCTTCCTTTCCCAGAGTCCTCTTCTTCCATCTGTCAGACGGCCCTTTATATTCTCAGAAGACGGCCTCCTATGAAGATTTCCAGGGACTTCTCTACTATGTCCTTGCAGCAGCTATTTAAATTTTCCTTTCCTTCCTTTCGTTCTTCCTGCATCTGCTATATGTGAGGCCCTCCAGGAGCTCATGGCCAAGTGGGAAGGACAGGTACCTAGACAATTCATTGTAATTTGATTTACAAAGGTGCATTCAGCCACACCTAATCACCTAATGGTTCCTAAAAATTTCACCTATTATTAGGAACCATTGAACATTGGCAGAATCTCTCATAATTACAGGATATAACCCCCAAACTATTGTTTTTGACATCCCTGATTGCATTCTGACTGGTCAGAAAAAGATGTGACTCTTTTTCTGCAGTTTTTCATGTATTACTTACTATTTTTTATTTTCCATAACAAATTACCTTGATGTGACATTTCAGGCTCCTGAGTATCTGCTGGTGGCGGTGGTACTGGATTACTCTTTAGAAAACTGCCATGAGGGGTTTAGCGGTGCTGTCATCCTTGTTGTTTTAATAAGGAAATTCAGAAGGAATAATGCCACATATAAATAGGCGTTTTTATTTACAGCTTTGCCTAATATTTAAGTGAAATGCCCAGCGCTCTAAGCAACATAAAAAGCATCTTTGGATTCCTGGAAGCAATGACATTTTCACTGATAGCATTTGGGCAATGCATCTGGCCTGTAATGGATTTGCAGTGTAGTGAAATACAGCTGGTGGGGAGATGGGGGAGTCAGCAACAAGCACATCTTTTCACTTTCCCTAGAAGCGATCTAAGCAGTGGGGCTTTGTTTCATTAGAAGCACAGCTCTGAGACCATGGATAAGAGCATTGAATGGGTATTGGTCAAATGATCTCCCTGACCTATTTTATCTCAATACTGAGGCTGCTTTACAGAGAAGCCAGAGCCTGCAGTGATATTTACTGAGCAAATTTTACCATCAGGGTATACCATACCAAGTGTATTAGTTCCTTTTAACACTGCATAAAGAATACCTGAGACTGGGTAATTTATAAAGGAAAGAGGTTTAATTGACTCACAGTTCTGCCTGCCCGAGGAGGCCTCAGGAAACTTACGATCATGGCAGAAGGCAAAGGGGAAGCAGACAGGCCCGTCTTACATGGCAGCAGGAGAGAGAGAGAGAGAGAGAGAGAGAGAGAGAGAGAGAGAGAAAGAAAGGGGGAAGCACCAGACACTTATCAAACAACCAGATCTTGTAGGAACTCACTATCAAGAGAACAGCAGGGGAGAAACCACCCCCATGATCCAATCACCTATTACCAAAGCCCTCCCTCAGCATGTGGGGATTACAGTTCAGATTACAATTGGAGATGAGATTCGGTGGGGACACAGCCAAATTGTATCACCAGGAGTCATTGGATAACATCCATTCCTCTTCTCCAGAGGAGGGAAGAAGAAATAAGAAAATGACCTGTCAGTGGAAATGTGGTTAGGTTATTTATAGCCAAAAGACGTGTTTTTGCCATTCTTTATCCCTGATTTCTGGAAACAGTCAATCTCTGAGCACCACAAGGCTCAGGGTCCAGGTTGGCCGATCAAGGTAAGAAGGCTGTTCTTCAGCTTCTTTAGCTGCCATGCAGCTGCTGTACCTAGTATGTTTTTTTCTTATCAGAAGAACTCATGATTAATGATATAATTCCTGGAAAGTTCTTAAAGCTTTGCAGAAGGAGCATACTTCAACGAATTACAACACAATCTCAGACTTTAAACATCCAAATTCTTTCAGTGTCTATGTTACTTCTCCTTTGGCATGGGCTCTTTTAAGATCTGTATAAACTCTTTTATAACATAACAATGCTGTCAGGTCATTTCAGGAAATTCATTCATTCATTCAACCAACATTTATTTAGCATCTGTTATATGCCAGACACTAACTATGTTAGCTATGGGGTCTATCAAGAGCTCTAATGTGATTCCTGGGCTCTGAAATTCTCCTTGTGGTAAGGTGTTTCGGCATAAAATGTTGCATTTATCCTCATAGCAATGTGGAGAAGTAGATATTTCTTGGCTCTACCTTACTGGTGTAGAAACAAAGACTTATGGAGGCCAAATGCTACGCCCAAGGACTTATATGTAAAACCTCCAAATTTAATTCTAGTTTTAATGCTCTATTCTCACTTTATATGAGCTTTAGTTATTAGATTTTAATCAAAATAGACCGACCAATGTAAATATGCAGACTAGACCCTTGGCATTTGTAGATTTAACTTTCCTGGCTTTGACTATTTGCTAGACTATTCTTGGGCACCATTAGCAGATGACCTTGAAGGGCCGTGACTTAAGAGTTTAATTTTCTGAGACATGATCTGAATCTCTGGCCCTAAGAGTCTGGGGAGTGGAGGCTGGTCCCTTACATTCAGAGTAGCTTACCATCGTCTGCATCTTCATGTGGCTCTGTTTCCACATACTCTCCTTTATTTTAACAGGGAAAATGCTTTAGTGGCCTGCCAATTATTAATAGTGTTTATAAATAGTGGAATTTCAGGAGAAAGTCTCAGGAATTGTCCCTTGTGAATGTCAATATATTAAAAATTGCTAACATGGAAATTAGCAAATTCAGCTCAGGGATTTAGAGATGGGATCTGATGCTCCCAGTGAGTTCTGTCTCCTTGGCCGTTTGCCAGCGTTTCTTTCACTGGCCCAGCTTCTGGCTAGGAATGGTGCCTAGGGCTCTGGTATGTGGTGCTTTTGAGGGGAACTTGAGCAATCATGCCCTATTGTGTAAGACCATCAAAGAGACAACCCAGGGCCCTGCAATCACCACAGCTCCCAGTGGTGCCACTTACTTCCAGGGTATTTCAGGGAATAGGTAGTCTTATGAGGTCTTAGAGATTTGCAATAGTTTTCTGCAATTACCTACCTATCATGAGATTAGTAGAATGAACAGGTCTTTCCCAGAGGGAGCTGCTGCATTCTCATCTGCTCAGCGTTTGGTCCCTGACCCTAGAAGCTTCATCAAACATCCCATTTCCATATAATGCCTCATCTGGAAGAATTTTGGTTGGAATAAAACACTCCAAATACTGGATTTTAAAAATCTCTTTTCATTTGCAAGAGGCATTAGGAAGATAAATCTCTCTATATCAGTTAGCAGCATGGAAAAAGGAAAAATGACGTTTATGGCATCCCCATTCCAGAATCATAGAGCACAGCATGGAATAGTGGATTTGGATCTGGGAAGCTATAACTAAAAACCAACACAATTACTATTTCCAAAAACTATGCCAATAAGTGGAGCTCATAGCCTTTATGATACAATAGTACCATATGCTCTGCCAAAAGGAGTAGATTTGGGGAAAAAATCTCACTTTTCACCATTAGTTACCAATGACTTTAAATATTAAGCTGAGAGTCTATGAAAATATCTTTACTGACCATACGCTAATTTTCTTGTAACTATGGGGTTTTATTTCATCGAACATGTAGACTTGACCCTTGATGGTTGCAAATTAAGATGGCACTTTGATTTATTTATCTTAAAACCATCCTCTTTGCCGTTCATTTCTATTACACATAAGAATTTGGAAGTGCTTTTTAGAGGTCAAGAGCAAGTCTGTGTCATCTCCTGGTGCAAATCACAAGCTGAAATAGCTTCTGTTCGGCTTCTTCTTTATCCAAGAGATGGAAAACCAGAGTCATGCTAGCCAGGATGACACTGAGGAGAAACAAAACAAACCCATCTTGGTTTTGTGTGACACCAGCCTCCTTGCCAGTACACTATAGCATTTCAGTGCTGGGTCTGAGTGTTATAAAAATTATTTAAGAGCAAATAAAAATGCTGCTTCTGCAAATGTGAATGCCTAAATGCTAATCAAAGCTTTGCTGCAATCCTGTGGAAATGCATAATGAGATTTCCCAGCTGTCAATCATTGTAATTCTGACAGCTGTAATGAGATCCTGGTTTAATGTGTATTTCGTAATAAGTTGGGCCTGGAGCAGGTGCTGTCCTCTTTAAAAGACAACTTACAGATTGTCAACTAGTTTCTTCCCATCTGGCAATGAGGAGACAGCCTCTAAAGTGGTCGAGCATGAGGGGGGGCCTCATGGACATCAGGGTCTATAAGGTTCTGAATTCCTTTCTTCTCTACCTCTACCCATTGTTAAGGAAAAGATGAGTTCCAGCTGTGACTGGTTTTAAAGAGTGACAGTTTAGTACAAGATTGTCTAATAAGGAAAGGCAACATGTTTGAACTTGGAAGGTTTACTCTAATTCCCATGGAAAGGTCTCCAATAATAGAAATTACTTGTCTGTTCTCGGTAACAGAAGAACATATTTATTGTCATCTCTTTTGAGATAATGAAATGCCATTTAAATTACCCTCTCTTCCTGGTATATATGAGAAGAAAGCAAACTCCCTAAGTTTCCTATCATTTTGCAGAGCCTGAAACCATATCTAGTAATCACTTCAAGCCTCACTAGGGAAGAACAGCAGGTAGGAAGCTGTTGGGGATTTATAGTGCCACTTACTTCTACAGGTAAAATCAGAGTCATAAAAAGCAAGAAGAAAGAGTTCTTTAGCCCTCCAGGGTAAGTAAGGGAATATACTTTAAAATTCTGATTTTTATTACTGTAGAAAAAATAATACACCTAGCCCGTAGCTGGAAGAGTGTTATAGCATCCTTTCTCCGAGGCTGTTATTCAATCGAGTCTCTGATTGTTGGCCTCCACTGAGCTCAGACAGATCTAGTGCTGTCTCTGCCTGCCTCAGTTTCTTCACCTTTGAAGTGGAGCAAGCAATATCAGCCAGCTTCTCACACTGCACGCTGGAGCCTTAGAAATAAAAGGTATCATCTTGGGGCTCTAAGGTTCTGTAACAATGACCAAGATTCACTCTGAGGGCAGAAAAATTAAAAACAAATGTCATGCTTTTTCTAGGCTTTTTACTACCAAAATTGGTCAAGGTGATTTTGTTTCCATGTTATCCATCCTCCTCCCTTCCTACTGAAGGCATCATATGGATTATCGAAGGTTGGTGGGAAGGAGGAAAAAGGAACACTTAATCAGTAATACCTGAGCTTTCTCAGCAAATCTAGCCATGACTCAGCAAGCAAGCCAAAGGCAAACATCACTGCATTACACCTGTTAGAGAAGAGGCCTGTCTGAGGCAGAGGGAAGGTCTGAGTGTGAGCCTCTGTGCAAACCATTCCAAATAAAGAGAGGTTTCTGACCCTTATCTCCCTCCCTTCCTTCCCTTCACAACTCTGGAAAAGAATAGCCCTCCTCGCAGTCTTGGAGTCGTTCCTCTTCCCCTTGCTACTAGCTCCTTTCCCTCCCAGCAAACATGCATGCCTCTCTCCTAACATATACGTGAAATTAGTTGTTGAAGCTTGTTGCCCCTTCAAGACAACCATATGCTGTCCTTCCTCTCACAATGCCAGCAATGTCAGGAAAAGCATGGATGATGTCAGGCTCAAATCTTCACGTTCTCTTTAGCTATGTGTCTCTGGGAACGTGATTTACCCTCTCTCCCCCCAGTTAAAATAGCAACAAAAGCAGTGATCACAATTCCTGCAAACATCATGAAGCTGAAATGAGGTCATGCATGTAGGTGCCCAGCAAGGGACACAGCCGAGGACCATGGAGGTCCCCGGGCATTCTCGTGTCACCGCCAAATCTGCTGTAGAGTGGCTGGGATCTGCCCGCTTACCTCTGTGGCTCTGCCCACACACCTCTGTGGCTCTGCCCACACTCCTGAGGGGCTTCCGCTTTTGCTGACCTCTAGTCCAGGTAACAAGGGTAAACACTGCCTCTCCCTAGAAATCTTGCCTGCACTGGTTTCCATGACACAGCATTGCCTTGGTGCAGTTTACAAAACAGCTCATAGAATTCCTCCTAACATCTAGAGTCAAAATAGATGGGGAGTGCTCTGCCTTCCGTGCAGGAATCTGTGCTTCCTCAGAGCTCCTGCAGCCTTGAGTGTGGATCCCTAGAGCTCTGAAAACCTTATCTCGAGGGCCATCCTGAGTAGCTTTTATTCAAATGCCCTGGGGGATGTGCTGTGCAAATCAGAAGCAAGTCCTGGCCTCATCCCTCCAGTTAGGGGGAGGGCACGGATTTGGTGAAGTTGTGCGTGTTACTTTGGAGGTGAGTGGGTCAGATGTGAGATGGGCAGAGGATGAGTTTGGTGGTCTCTGCTCATCCCCATTCATGTTCTTGGAGTCTGTTAACTCCCATAGAGTCCTACTCCATTATCCATGGGAGAAACTGAGGCACAAGAATCGAAAGGGTGGGATGGGTAGTCACACCAGGCTGGCAGCAGCACAGCTTGGTAAAACCCTGGGCCTCTGTCTCAGCCTGGGGCTGGCTCCACTACACCTGCAGCCTGTGGGCAGAGAGTCTGCAGACACATGCCAAACTCTATGTGTTCTGTGCAAACAAAGGTGCTTGTGAGGAGAAAGGCAGAAAGTAGAATGTTTAGGCTGACTGACGGCTGAACAATGGGTGGAAAGACAGGCTCTGTAGGTATCAGGTGAGAGACTGGGGAATAAAAATAAACAGAGGGAGTGGAGAAAGAGGCGGGGCAGGGAAGGGGCCTGCAGAAAGGTGTGTGTTGGGCTGGTTGGTCAGCGGTCGCTGGGCAGGGAGGGAGCTGAAGGGATTTGTGTGCACGCAGAGACCGCTTATCCTGTTGTTCCACCAGAAATTGAGGGTAGGACCTGGAATATTGCACTAAAGCCCCTGCCGACTCTAAGACTTGAAAGCAGGGCTGAGAGGGAGGGAAGGCGTGGGAAATACATGGGCCCTCTGTTTCCATTGGGAGAAAACAGCAGAGGAGAAAGCAGATTCGAAGACCATGAGACCTGGGACAGATTGTCTAATTTAACCTCTTCCTCTACAAATAAGGAAGCGGCAGCCCAGGGAGGCTAAATGACATCCCGGAAGGTCGCTGAGTCCTCTCCAATCCCAATGTCGCAGGTGTCTCCTCCTCCCAAAAGATACGCTCAGGTCCTAGCCTCGCGCCCCTAGGAATGTGACCGTGTTTGGAAATAAGGGCTTTGAATGTTTTCAGATTAAGATGAGGTCATCCTGGAGTGGCTAGGCCCTTAATCCAATATGACTGCTGTCCTTAGCAGAAGACAAGAGACACAGAGACAGACACATGCAGAGAGAATGTCATGTGAAGACACAGACACACAGCGAAGAGACAGATGTGCAGGGAAAAAGATCAGATGACAGTGGAGGCTGAGATGGGAGGGATGCATTTAGGAGCAAAAAATGCCAAGGGTTGCCAGCAACCAGGAGAAGCCAGGGGAGAGACACAGGCAGACTCTCCCTCTGAGTATCCAGAAGGAGCCAACCTGGCCAGCACTTTGATCTTGGACTTTGGCCACCAGAAGTGTGAGAGAATACATTTCAGTTGTTTTAAGCACTCAGTTTGTGGTACTTCACTGCAGTAGCTCCTGATGCTGATATGCTAGGCGGAGGAAAGCATGCATGTGCCGAGTGTAGAACCACCCCAGAAATGCAGCAGAGCCCACGGCCACACTTGCTGACTTCCCGTGGAGTCTGGATCTGCAGATGGAGTCACCTTTGGATTAGTTTGTCTTGCATTGCTGTAGTGAAATTCCTAGGCTGGGTGCAGCGGCTCACATCTGTAATCCCAGCACTTTGGGAGCCAAGGCAGGTGGATCGCGAGAGCTCAGGAGTTTGAGACCAGCCTGTGCAACATGGTAAAACCTGTGTCTACAGAGAATACGAACATTAGCTGGGTGTGGTGGCATGTGCCTGCAGTTCCAGTGACTGGTGAGGCTGAGGTGGGAGGATCACTTGAGCCCTGGAGGCAAAGGTTACAGCGAGCTGTGATCATGCCACTACATTCCAGCCTGGGTGACAGATCCAGACCCTGTCGCAATAAAAAAGAAAGGAAATGAAATGAAATATCCGAGACTGGGTAATTTTTAAAGAAAAGAGGTTTAATTGGCTTATCGTTCCTCAGGCTATACAGAAAGTGTGATGCTGGCACCTGCTCGGCTTCTGGGAGGGTCTCAGGAAACTTACAGTCATAGCGAAGGCAAAGGGAAAGTGAGCACTTCACCCAGCTGGAATAGGAGGAGCAAGAGAGTGTTGCGGGGGGCTCCACATACTTTTAAACAATCAGATCTCACAAGAATTCACTCACTACCGCAAGAACAGCATGAAGGAGATGGAGCTAAGCCATTCATGAAGGATCCAGCCCCATGATCCAGTCACCTCCCACCAGGCCCCATCTCCAACATCGGGGATGACAGTTCAACATGAGATTTGGGTAGGGACATGGATCCAAACCATATCAACAGTCTACAAGTGCTAAGTGAACTGGAAGGGCTGAGCAGGTGTGGAGAGGTGCCAGGGACTCGGGTGGCAGGCAGAGCCAGTGGGCCCAGGCTTGGTGTTACCACCGCCTCCTCTAGAGAGGCGGCAGCTGCACTACCAGGTTTCTTGCCCAGCGCCGTACCTGAGCCTCACTTCTCAGGGGAGGCACCCACGGTGCCACACTCCTAAACACACAGGGGTTTCTGGCCGTTGACCCTCTCTGATCCTACTCTTAGAGACTGCAGAGGTTGTGTTGATGCCCCCTGTGTCTCCTCTCCCTCAGCTCCCTCCATCTCCGAGGCAACCGTGTAAACTCCTGGGATCCATCCAGTGGCTACCTGGTTCTTTACCACCTCCCACGCCACTCCCACAGTCTACCCCATTTGACCCATCTAGAAAGAGTTCAGCAAGAAGTCCTCTCCTGAATATAGAATCCTCCCCCTCCACCAAGGCCACCTAGACTGCACATATCCTTAGGCCTCCTCTGTCCTTGATACCAGCAAGGCCCCTACATTGAGGAAGTTAGAATGGAAGGCTAGGGCAACACCTCCTGATGTCCTAATAAGAAAAGCTGTAACTCAAAGAGCTGGGGCATCAAGAAGAGCCCCCCCCCCCCAGGCCCCTCAGGGAACAACAGCTTCCTAGGGGGAAGACTGGGAATGGGGTTCCCAGAGCCTCCAGCCTGGGTGCTTTCCTTCCTTCCCTCTGTCAGGCCTTCCCAGTGTCAGGTCTCGTCCCCTCTGTTCCCACTTCTGTCACTGTATTATTGCCTGCTCAGGTAAGGTGCGCCCATGTGAATTCAGGCTACTTCTCCAAGTTTAAGGGGCCTTTGTACTAAAACTGCAGGTTTCTGAGATCTATACCTAGGGATGCTGCCTCAGGAGGTCAGGGGCATGGCCTGGGATTTGTGTTGTATAACTGGCTTTCTAGTGTTTTTGCTGTGGGGTGGTCCTCAAACCCTTGACAGTCCTTAGACAGTCTAAACACTTCCAGTGTGGGGGATTTGGGGGACAGTGGCAGGTGGTAGAAGGGACTCTGATGACACTGGGTTCTCCAAGTGTCATCGGATGGGGTCCTCCTTGAACAGAAGGCCTGGGATGAGCCTTCCCAGGGGGATCTGGGCAGAAATGTGGAGATGCTGCTGGCCATGGTTATGATACTCGGGGCGGGAGGCAGGCAGGGGGGCTGCACCTGTGTTGGTGTGTGGACTAGTAGAAAGTTCTCTGCAGGAGACGGCAGGGGGAGAGGGAGGAAGAGGAGCCGGCAGAGGGAAGGGCAGAGGGGTCAATGGCTCTGTGGGGCTGCAGCTTCCTCTAGATGACTCAACGATGCCATCCACAGGTGCTGGTCATGTTCACAGCCGCTGCCTCCTCCAGGTGGAAGCTGTTTGTCAGCACCCGGCAACCTGACTGCGTTATCTGTGGCAAGGAGGCATCACTTCCTACATCAGGAGCTTGGACCTAGGTCAGAGAGGGAGAGCTAGGACAAGAAAGAAAGAATGACAAGAAAGACAAGAAAAAAATGAAAAACCCAGCCTCTCCCTACTGGCCTTCTCTGAGAATGCCCTACCACAGTATCTGGTAGTGCTCCCTTGAACCCACTTCTTAGCTCAGGAAGGAAAGACGGGGAGATCATTCCATATTACAAGGGTGGTAGAGTGGGGATGCATTCGAATTGCCCTGGCTACACTTTGTCTGTCCCTCTGTGTAGCTGGCTGCCTATTGCCCACACCCAGGCAGGCCCAGACTCCCGGGTCCAGGTGCTGTGGTGGGGGGATGAGCCTCCGCTTCTGGATCAGGTCTTCAGAGGACACCGTTGGGTGCTGCTGGGCACTTGGCCTCTGCGAAGGATGCTCCATGCCCCACACAGGTGCCCTCCCCTTGGTAAGAGAGGCTGAGCAAACATCTCAACATTAATCAGTTACGTGACTTCAGGAGCGTCTCCTGTATTCCTTACAAAAGGAAACGTTCAAGCTCATTCCTGTTGGTAAACCAAACAATAGAAAATGAATGAATAAACAAACAAACAAATAAATGAGGAACTGCAACAGAAATGGAAAGCAAAATACAGACTTGCCTATTCAAGCTACGTTTAATAGTTACTTTGCCTCTGGGCAACTCCCACTAAAATCCGAAGACTTGCCCAGCTATATTTAGAACTCTGTGAAGAGAATTGTGTGCTGAGTTTAAAAGATATGTTTTTTTTTAATTAGGCATATGTCTCATATGTCGCCTGGTGCTGACAGCAGGCACTGTAGGTTTTCTTGGCCATGACATGGGAAGGTGAATCAGGCAGAATCTGCCTTTGCTCATTCTCTTTGACCTGTCAAGTGAGCTTTGTATTTCTTTGTGGTGTAATTGCTTAGTTAGGTCCAGGGGCAAAATAGTGTAGTTGTTAAGAGCAGTTACCCTTGAGTCAGACTGGGTTTGAATCTTGGCCGTTGTGCTCACTGGCCTTGTGAGCTTTGGAGGCTGGCTAATCCTCTCTGGGCCTCAGTGTCCTCATCTATAAAACAGGATTCCTGATGGTACTTATCTCATAGGGTTGTTGTGAAAGTTAAATGAGTTAGCAGTGTCATATGCTTAGAGTTAGGCAGGACACATCATAAACACTTAGGATGCATTAGCTTTATTTCAGTTCATGCTTTACAAGTATTTGCCATCCTTTTCTGCTTTTAAAGCACTATCAGCAAACAGCAGGAAAGTCACCATTGTCAGAGTAACACCCCGTGGTGTGACCCACACCTGCAGAATAAGGCTTAAGGAGCTTTTTTGCATGAACGTCTGAAAATTTTGCTTTTTCCTCCTAAATACCTCCTGCTTCATTATAGATTTCTGAGAATGCAGGAACTGATCACTGCTTTTACAGTAAGTTTGGCAAAGGTGTATCTTTTCTTTCCATCCAAAAAGGGAACTGGAATTCTGTATCCCTAGTCCTTATTCCTGGGTGTCCTTGAATTTGTGCCTGGTTTGAGGGAGATTGTGCTGAGGATTCAATGACATCACTCTCGTGAAGTGCTAGCACTGCATATCCTGGACGCTCCATAGGGATATATTCCCATTCTTTGCCCTTCCGACCTGTTACCAGACTTGATTATTGCTACATCTGTGGCAAGCCTTCCCCTCCCTGCCCAGGATGATGACTGCATTAAGACAATTGTTCTATAAACCCAGTCAATGAGCAAGGAGGAAGGAAATGCACATATGATCTCCTAAATAAAATTAGACCAAAAGCCTGAGAAATATTTAATTTGTGATCCATGTTCTAGAACTGTGTCCTCAGATAGGGAATTTTCTTTTTGCCAATTCTTCTTTGATTCTGGAAGTAGCCATGTCGGGTGGCAGGGGTAGATCTCTCAATGATGCCCAGTTCCCTGGCGGGCATTTGAATGAGCAGGGTCCTTTTAAACCTGTGGCTGCTTACCTCAGAATAACAGCAGATGGAATCAGGTGTGCTTTTTATTACTTTTGCCTGTTGCCCCTGAGTCCACACCAGAAGCCACTCAGGCTCGGTCCAGAAAGCACATGAACCTCATCAAATAAAATGGAGAAACAAGTCTGCTCTGGAGTCTGAGAACTCCGGGAGCTGCTGGAAGGAGGTGCTTCATCTCTGCACTGCTTGGAACCTGGCTGTCAAGGAAAACGGTGAGTTTAAAGGGTTCAAGGAAAATAGAACTGTCACCTAAAAACTAGACTTCAAAGTGGAGAAGTGAAATGCCATTCTCTGTAGTGGTTTTTTCTGTAGTGGCTAATTACTGAGGCACTAAATCAATAATTTGTAGAAACCCTGTTCCTGAGGACCCAGCTTCTACAAAGCAATTTATTCCCAAAGATATCCTTTCAGCCTCTTATGTTCTCCCAGAAACTTATTTTCTGCTTCCCGTACTGGAAAAAGAGTTGCTCCTTTAAATATAGCTCATAGAATTTCCATAGAGGCCAAGAATCATCCATCAAGAGCACACACAATCACAGAACTCTTTATATAAACACTGCAGTTCCCCTGCGGCACGACAATGACCAGATTTCCGATGTCCCCACCTTCCACATACCCTGGCACTGGTGTTGTCCAGCTGTGGTCACTTTGTCCAGAGGGAGGGTTTTCAATGCTCACGTTTCCTCCCGCTACGGGTCCAGCTTTACCTGCCTCTCATTGTTCTCATTCGCCCAGGGAATGCCAGTGTAACAATGGCCCCAGGAATTCAAGCCAAGGAGCCCAAGAGGGGCCAGATGGCACCTTCATTTCTGGTGCCAAAACTGTGGCATTTCTCTGAATGTAAGGCTGTCACACAGACTCTAAAATATTGTCACTGAAGCAAAGAAATGTGTTTTTTGTTCAGAAAGAATGACTGGTTACTGTCACAGTTCTGCAAAGTCTGCGCCTTAGTATGAGCTGTTAAGTGGCCTTAGATAAAGACCATTTGATAATCAGCTCAGAAGGCCAAAGAATTGTGTGACTTCCAGGTGGACCCCAGCGTATGCCTGGGTGGGGAAACATATTGGTGCACATGCTTTTCTCAGTAGGAACTAGAACATGAACTCTGAACATTTCCTCCACCCATTCTAAGCTTCATAGGAAGTTTTATATTGAAATTCTGTTAAGCCCTGCTGTCGATGAAGAGGTATGAACTGTCTGAAAATCATGTTACATGTCTGTTAAGGGGCCAGGCAAGGTGCCTCATACCTGTAATCCCAACACTTTGGGAGGCTGAAGTGAGAGGACTTTACTTGAGCCTGGGAGTCTGGGACCAGCTAGGCAACATAGTGAGACCTTGTCTCTACAAAACTAAGTAAGTAAGTAAGTAAATAAATAAATAAGCTGGATGGTGATATGTGCCTGTGGTCCGGGGCACTTGGGAGGCTGAGTTGAGGGGACTGCATGAGCCCAGGCTGCACTCCAACCTGAGTGACAGACCAGGATCCTATCTCAAAAAATATATAAATAAGTAAATAAATGTTAAGAGACACAAATCATTTTTGTGTGTATAGTTAATCCTTGAACAGTAGAGGTTAGGGGTATGAACCCCCGAAACCCCAGTGTGGTTAAAAAAAAATCATACATAAGTTTTGGCTACTCCGAAATTTACTAATACCCTACTGTTGACCAGAATACTTACTCTAAGAACATAAGGTCGATTAACACATATTTTGTATGTTATATGTATTATATGCTATATTCTTGAAATAAAGTGAGAAAAGAAAATGTTAAGAAAGCCATAAGGAAGAGAAAATATAGTTATATTAAGTGGAAGTGGATCATCATAAACACCTCATCCTCGTTATCTTGACATTGAGTAGGCAGTAGCAGCGGAGGAGGAATAGGAGGGGTTGGTCTTGCTGTCTCAGGGGTGACAGAGGCAGAAGAAAATCTGTATAAGGTCAACCCATATTGTGCAAGGGTCAACTCTATGTTTAAATGTATGAGTTACAATTTTTTGTATAGGAAGAAATACAGGTGCTTTGAGGAAACTGTCCTGAGTGAAAGCTGGGAATTTTCTGATTCCAGGCTCTGTATTAAACATTTCTGATTGTCCAAGGAATGATCATATTCAATTTCAGTGTACACTGGGACTTCCTAGGGAAATTGATTGGTTTGTTTCTTAAAACATGAACAGGCGAGGCAATTTCTGACTGAGGAAGAGGTAGGTAAGTGTACATGGAGGCCTCTGAGAAATATTCCAGGACCAATAACTATCTCCCACCATGGTTAGACCACCACCAAGCAGTTGCTCTGAAGAGTGAAAGTTAAGAAAATACAGAGTCATACTGACTGTAAGAAAACCTGCAGAATTAAATATATCTTACTAGTGGAAATCAGAGCATAGAAATAAGGAGAGGATAGACCAGAGATCAGCAATTTTTTTGTAAGGGACCAAATACTAAAATATTTAGCATCTTCTAGTATCACTAGAAGATGCTAAATATTTTAGATTCTGTGGGTCGCAGGGTCTCTGTCAAAACTGCTCATCTCTATTGTGGTAGCAGGAAAGCAGCCACAGATGCTGTGTCAATAAACGGGCATGTTTACGTTCCACTAGAACTATTTATAAACACTGGACTTTGAATTCCATATAATTGCCGTGCATCACAAAATGCTCGTCTCTTGATTTTTTGTCAACCATTTAAAAATATTAAAACTATTCTTACCTCATGGGTTGTACAAAACCAGGCAGTGGGTTGGACTGGGTGGTAGTTTGTAAACCTTTGATGTGACAATAAACTGGCATGAAGCAACTCAGCCCACCAGACCCCAAGATCCAAAGATGGGAAATCTTCTTTAGAAAAGTGTATTTTAATCAAGGATAGACATAAGGTTTAGATTGTATGAAATAATGAAGAATTTAGGGACTGTGAAGAAGTGGTCAAAGTTTACCACTTACATCCATGTCCACCCCCCAGCCTGCCCCCGCCCCACCATTCTCTTCCCTCCGGCACACACCCAGACTCTGGCATAAAACCACGCATTGTCTACCGTGGTGGTTCTTGAAGTGTGGTCTCTGAATCAGCATTTGCCATGCCAAACCGCTATTAATCTCAGTAGGGATTGCACCAGGTTCAAGAGGCTGAAGAAGAGATCCAGAGCCAGTGAACGAGACATGAGGTTTTGTTGAAGGCTTACCTACAGGGGAAAGAGTCCAGTGGCAGCAAGCTGAACAGGAGAATGACCTTTTGGACAGAAACGGTCCAGTGGTAGAGGGATGGACAAGACAGCTGCCTTAAACACAGTCCAGGGGAGGCAACTAGGCAGGAAAACTGTAACCACTTGCCAACAGCATGTAGTTTATATAACATTATCACTCAACACCCTTCTTTTAATGACCTCTACCTGGTAACCATCATTAAACCAAAACTTAGGGCCTCAATTTCCTGTACAGCCGATGTTCCATGGAACAGGCCAGGGGCTCAGATGTTTCTCATTGACAAAAAACGAATCTGCAGGTTGGCTCCTCCCAGATTCCAGCTTGGAATACACATTGTGGTGCATCTACCATACAGGGTCATTCTAAAGATACGCTTAAGTCACTGCTCTCACACACATTTGCCCTACAGCATCCCCTGGGAACTTGTGTGTTCTCAGCCTCGACTCTCTGACCTGCTGAATCAGAAACTCCGAAAGGGCGGTGGCCCAATGGCCCGTGTTCCTTAGACAAGTCCTCTGGGTGACTCTCAGGAGCACTCCAGTTTGAGAGCCATTGATGCCAGGAGTAAGAGGAATGAGTCGGGCCTGGAGGGTCACGGCAGCTCTGCCGTGTTTCGGCCGGATGATCCTGATCATCGGTGTTCTCATAGGTAAAGTGAGGTGTGAGTGTGCAGAGAGAGGAAGGCATAGTTATAAACTGCCTATAGCTACTTCTGCTTTGTAAAGGAGATGGTGCATTCATATCAAAGGGAAAACTATACTTAAGCCCTCTTCATTTCACTGATTGTGGCTAGAGAAAAGAAGGGAAAAACTAAAATGTCAAAAGTGATGCCAGTTTAGAGACCTGGAGACACTAGTGGATGGAAAAGAAGAGCCCAGAGTCTGGTGGAGAGGTAATGTGAATTTGGGAGGCAGGGAGTGCCTGAACCCAAAGGATGGAGAGATGGAGAAGAGGGAAGAGCATCCTGTGAGAGAGGGGGGCCCAGAAATGTGGAAACCCCTGATGTTTGGTAGCATGGTCAAAAGACTTGGAAATGGGAAGACTAATGCCCAATTTTATAGAAACTGGTAAATTTGACCTTGGGCAACTTCAAGGCTTCATCTTTCCATTGTCTTAAACCTTCTGTGAAGTTGGCCTCAGCACAATGCTACTGGATATTCAGGGAAAAAACCTACAAAGAAGAGCCATGTTCCAGGTCCTGGGCCACAGCTGCTGGGGAAAGAGAAGAGCTGAGGGAGGGGACTGAGAGGACAGCCTGAAAATGTGGCGTCAGAAGTGCCTTGAGAATTTCAGCTCCTGAGAATGTGCTACAATCTTGGTTTTCCCAATGGATTTAAGATAGGGGAGTTAAGCCAATTTTATTTCAATCTCAAGTGACAGAGTGACCTCAGTTGAGCCTGGATTGCACGGATGTCTACAGTGGAAGCCACCATGGGAATCAAAGGAGAAAGCATGTGAACGGTGGCACGTGGAATTTGGCACTTAGATTTTCGAGGATTGGTAACCACAGTTAGTGTGGGAGTTGTTATTGGATACTGTTATTTTTAAAATTTAAAATTGAATACTGTTATTTTTAAAATTTTGATAAGGGATCTTTTTTCTTTTTTTTAACAAAGAAGAATTTGGTGGAAAATCCTGCTGCCTCCCCGTTAAGTGTCTCTCTTAGTTAACCATGATCATAAATGGCTGCTTGTTGGAACAGGATGTCATGATAACCCAGGCAGAGCCGATTAGCTGGAAGCAGCTTGTTTGAAACTCCCTGAGGATATCATTATCTTACTTGCAGTGGGCTTGAGAAAGGCCAATGTTCTAAGGCAAAAGCAGTGACAAACAATGGACCAAATCTGGCCCATGGTCCTGCTAAGAATGGCTTATACACTTTAAAAAGGTTGTTTAAAAAAAAAAAAAAAAAACCAAAGAATATGTGATGAAGATTGAATGTGGTCTACAAAACCAAATTTTTTTTTTTTTTTTGAGACAGAGTATCTGTCACCAGGCACCCGGCTGGAGTGCAGTGGCACAATCTCGGCTTGGCACAATCTTGGCTCACCACAATCTCCACCTCCTGGGTTCAAGCAATTCTCCTGCCTCAGCCTCCCCAGTAGCTGGGACTACAGGCATGTGCCACCATGCCCAGCTAATTTTTTTGGTATTTTTTAGTAGAGATGTGGTTTCACCATGTTGGCCTGGATGGTCTCGATCTCTTGACCTCGTGATCCACCCTCCTCAGCCTCCCAAAGTTCTGGGGTTACGGGCGTGAGCCACCATGCCTGGCCAAAACCTAAAATTTTTATCTGACTTTTCACAGAAGGTTGTTCAGCCCTGGCTTAGGCCACAGTGGTGGTCAGACCCCACAGGTGGGGAATGCAGGGAAGAGGAAGAAGCGTCTCAAGCATGTTGAGCGGCCTGGGGCCCAGGGGTACACCTTATGTTTAAAGCTGGCAAGGCATTTAGTCAAAGCAAAGGGCTTGGATCATATTATTCCGGCCACTTGTTGTGGCCCCACAAAGCAAGGCCCAGGGATGGAAAAGAAGCCCAGGTCTTAGGACTGAGTCTAGGAGATGTTAACTTTGAAGATATGCAACCTCCTCTACCCCTGGAAGCCCCATGAGGGAGCCTCTGGCGGGGACAGTTGTCTTCGCCCATGGGAAGGAAAGGAGTGGGGCAACTTGGGGATAAGGTCACTGTGTAAGGGAGGCAGGAGGTGGGAAGCAGGCTGAGGGGTAGGAGAGGACTGAGGAGAGACAGCTGCTGGGGCCAAGGCCTTGGTCAGCTCAGCAATCTGGTCTCATGGGGACACTGAGATAATGGTCTGCTCCCTAAGGAAACTCGAGTTTTGGGTCTGTCTGATCCTACCAGACATCATATGAGACACGATGCAAGTGACCTCTGACCTGCCTTCTGCCTGAGCACTCGGCTCACCATTCTCTCCTCGCTTTGCCCCACCACCGTCCTGGAAGAAAGCGAGAACCGCCAGCCTCCAGGGCCCTTCCTTTCCCTGGCCACCTTTCTTCAGACCCAGCATGCTTGGATGCAGAGGAAGAAAGAAAATGAGAACAGAAAACTAGACCTTGTTTCATTCAAATGCCTTGTTTTGAATCCTGGGTTTTTTTTTGTTTCTTTTTGGCACCACAAGCATTCCTGCAGAGTGGAGTTTGAATAGAGGTACATTCTTTGTAGGGGAAGAATCCCGCTGCCTGGCCCAAGGCTGAGCGCTTAGGCCATTGCATACAGGGCTCTGGGTGGCAGTGCTGGTTCAGCAAGTCCTACCTGCCCTGGGCCATCTTAGAGAGTCACAGGATGTCCCCGAGCAAGCTCCTGGTGGTCAGATAAGTTACTGTGCTGGGTCCTGGGCCCCTTGGGGGTGAGAAGCTTGGAGTTGTCATTGATGATGGTTAGGTGGGCCAGAGTATGCTGTCAAGATGCTGGCGCCATGCAAGGGTGGAGCCTACCTCCAGAGATGCCCACTGTCAGAGTCCATTGTTGATTGTTAACTCCCTGGCATTTTTCAGAATGAGAGGTCACACCAGGGGAAGGTTGTTTTAAGCTGTCTAACAGAAGAGACCTTGTCTATTTTATTCCCTACTGAATCTCCACTGCCCACAACTGTGTATGCCTCACGGAGGACACTCAAATATCTGTTGATATTGGTTGGGCATGTTGGAAACTCTATTTTTAAAAGAAAATAAACCCAAAAAGAAGGGGCAAGTCACTACTCAGGCAGTTGGTTGATTTAATAATCTATTCTGGAAATTCTTTCCCTGTAGACTCAGTCACTCAATTCCATCGAACCCCTACTGTGTGTTTAACTTTGTAATAGAAACAGAAATATGTACTAGACTCAGGCAGTCATATCTAGATGAGAAAATGAACCAAAACCCATACTCCAGCTGACTTAGCTCTCCAGATTGACTGCACACAGTTCTGTTTTGAACTTCAGTTTCAGCCCCATTTAATACTCGCATGTCATAGCTAAACAGGATGTAGTGCAGTATCTTAAGTGCCAGAAAGACCTGGGTTCAAATCCTAGCTCTGCCAGTTTCTGGCAGTATGACCTTAGGCAAGTTATTTTAATGCTCTCAACCTCAGTTTTCATCTGTGACATGGAGATAATAATAGTACCTATCTCGGAGTGTGGTTAAGAGGAAGAAATGAAGTGATGCGCATTATTTCAGATTTTATTTATCATGCACATGGCATTCCTAGGAGAGTGCCTGGAGCAGAATAGGAGTTTGACAGATTTTAGCTGTTATTGTTGGGTATATATTTTTGGTCTTCTCTGCCTGGGATGCTCCCTGTGTCACAGCCTAACTTTCCATGCATCCTCTCAGACTCTGTTCAGCTAGCACAATACTTCTTTAAGATGAAGCATCTTCAGTCACTTTCCCTCTCCCTTTCCTGGGAGGCACTCTCAGGGGTGCGTCTTCTGTGCTTCCACTGCGACTTGTGCACATCTGTCCTGAGAGTCACTGCCTTGCGTTGTTATTTTCAGCTCCCATATCTGCTGCTTCTTTAGACTGAGAGCCCCTTAAAGTCAAGGGACCAGTTTACTTACCCCCACCCTCTTGGTTTACATGATTTTTTATTGTGTTAGGAGTATCAGTGTTTGCTAAATAAATGGACAAGTTATATTGCATCATTTCAGGAATAAAGTATTGTTACGGATAATCAGGTCTTCCTTGAGGTCAGAAGAAAAGCCCTAAAGCTGGTGGGATACATTCAAAGAAGAAAGGGCAGTTTGACAAGAAGAAGTAAGAGCCCATGTGCGGCATTCATGACAGTCTCAACATTGGTGTCCACCCAATATTCTTCTATTGAAATCCCAACCCCTAAGCTGATGACATTAGGAGATGGGGCCCTCGGGAGGTGACTAGACAGTGCCCTCATAAATAGAATCAGTGCCCTGATGAAAAGACCTGAGAGAGTTGGCTCACCCCTTCTACCATGTGAAGACACAGAGAGAAGGCACCACGTATGAAAGAGAAAGTGGGCCCTCAGCAGACAATGAATCTGCTGGCGCCTTCATCTTGGACTTCTCAGCTTATGGAACTATGAAAAATAAATGTGTGGCATTTACAAGCTACCCAGCTTGTGGTATTTTATTATAGTAGCCCCAATGGACTAAGACAACATTGTTATATTATGTATAATTTACTTTAAAGCGGCTCTATTTAACAAAATATGTTGATGATATGTATTTTGGTTTGCTTAATTAATGCCCTAAGCACAGTTACTTAGTATTTGAAGTTTCCTAATATTTCAGAGGTATTAGGGGTAGTTCTGTTATATTCCAGACTCAGATACTGGCACTTGAGTTATGTTTAATTCCAGTGAACACCAGAAGTTTTGTTAATTAGCATACTGGGTGTTAGATTTTACTTTTTAATGGTGAAATGAGTGGTGTTTGTTGGGTTGGTTAGGAAGGCTGCACAGGGATCTTTGCCTTTGTGTGATTAGGGCGTGAGTAACTCACACCCTCCGAAGTGTCCCCAAAGTCTTAGAAGTCTGCTAGATTCTGCACTCATTTGCTTAAGGAGAATCCTCTCATTTGACCGATTAACTGAATCCTGCTGCTAGCTCCTTGTCACATCTGCTCGGAATGAAAGGACAGAGCTGGGATAAACCAGGTGGTCTTATATTTGCTGAGCTTACAAATCAGGTGGCCTGATGTTTAGTTCCTTCTGGCTGATACGTATCTCTGTGTGTCAGAATCTGCTCTGAGACTTGCTCTCATTATAACAGACCACCTGGCCAAGAGGTGGTGGGGAGGAGATTGTGGCCTTTACCCCTCTAACCACTGATGGCTGCCAGAAGGCTAAGAACCTTATACTGTCATCTTGAATGATCTGTGGTGTGGGTCAAGCTGAAGGAGTATATTTGGAGGGTGGTGATGGCCATGAATATGGAAAAGCAAGAATGTATGCGAGGGATGCAAATGAGACCAGAATCAGCAGGGTTTGGTGGCTGATTCAATATGGCAGCAAAACCAAAACCTATGTATGTATGTTTGCAGAGATAAATAAGCGTACAAAGTATTTCACATAGTTTAGTTGATCTTTACAACAGCACAGAGGTGTGGATCGGGTTGTTATTAGAAACAGGTGCAGTGCTATATGAACGTGTCAGGGATGTCCTCAAAGTCACACGGACAAGAACTGGCAGCGTTGGGATCCAGACTCAGATTTTCAGAAACTCCAAGTCAGTTTCTCTTTTCATTATGTCTTATAGAGAAAAAGATTCTTTTTGTTTGTTTTCATTATTATTATTTTAGAGCCAAGATCTGGCTCTGTCACCCAGGGTGATATGAAATGGCACGATCATAGTTCTCTGCACTCTCAAACTCCTGGGCTCCAGTGATCTTCCCATCTCAGCCTCCCAAAGTGTTGGGCTTACAGGCATGAACCACTGTGCCTGGCCACAAAGATTCTAAGGCTGGGTGACTGAGAGAAATAGAGAGGTTGGGAAGAAAGCAAAGAGGGATGAGGCCAAGGTGCAGAGGAGCGGTGGATGGAGGCAGATGGTGGAAGATGGCGGTGGGACAGCTCCCTCAGGCGGAGGAGGAATGAGCCTCCCCAAGAAGTCCTTTCCCCATGTGTGGGGGATGACATCCACTCCTCACGTGAGAGAGGCACAGCTTCTCTGTTCAGCAAGAGTCAGCCTCCCCAGGCTGTTGCTTAAATCTAAGGACAATTTTGCAAGGGAATCCAAGGTGCCCCTACAGCTCACTCTCCAGATGGCAGACTTCCTTGGGTCCTTCCTTCTGTTTGGGGCATCCTGTTTCACCCTCAGACTGTCCCCATTCACAGACAAAAAGGGCCCCTGGCCCTAAACTTAGCTTGGGAGAAAGGTTTTTTTAATGCATCAAGGGAAAAGAGGAAAGCAAAGCCATAGTGCATATTTCCGTTGGCTTTGTCCCTGCTGGCATGTGGTGATTCATCAGAGTGTGACACAAAAGACCATTTATGGTCATTAGCAGTGGCTTGTTGAGCATAGTCTCCTCTCTCAGCATCTTTTTGCTGTTTCGAAAAATAAGTAAATAAATAGAATAAATATCACATTCTCTATTGATGTCCACAACACCATAGAATGAGAGTGAGCACAAAACACCCTATGTTGGCTTTTTTACTTTTTATCACTTTTTAATTTAGACCAGTGGTTTCCAATGCTTCTGGGGAGCCTTTTAAAAATACAGATTCCTAGATCTGGCTCCTGCTGGTTCTGATTTTGTAAATATGAAAAAGAGCCTGTTTTCTTCCAGAGAGTCGGCAGTGTTTATGCTGAAGCAACCTTTGCTCCTTTGTTCTAGGACAGGGTACAGGCTTGAGTGAAGAGAGAACTTTCCTTATGCTCATTGCCAATGTCCACGTGGTCTCATTTGGTTGGAGTCACTCATCAGATTAGCGATCCTGTGCCTCCAGGCTTGGGCTAGCTCTGTTCTCCATGAGTGCTTTCTCAACTTTTCCATTTGGCCTCAGCCTTCCATTCCTAAATTGGCCTTGGCAGATTTAGAAGGTACCTTGGAGACATTTCTGTGCCCAGTGAACAACTTAACTTGGCATGGGTCTCTGGGCATGAGGGCTGATGGGCCAGAGGATGGTCTGGGTTTCTGAAAGTAGCGCATGACAGAGAAACTGACTAAGGACAGAGAAACTGACTAAGGAAAGAGATTTTTGAGAAACATGTTTCTGAGTTTGTCTGGGAGGTGGAGACAGAATCCGATAAGCCTCACCTGCTTTTGAGGCATGAAAAGCACAGTCAGAACAGAGGTTTGGGGAGGTTGCGAACTTTATTCCCATTTCCGTATTTTAATTCTTTTTGCTTAGCTTCCAGGTGAACTGGAAATATCCCCGGGCAGGCTGTGTGCATCTTCTTAGCGCCTTACACCTCAGTGTGAATGAGCATATTAGATTCTCCCCTGAAATTGGGAAAAAAATAGAGAATGACGTTTTTCTATTTCAAGAAATCAGAGGAAAAATCAGAAGAGCAGGTGATTGGCGACAAGGAGGCCACTATGGGTCTTCAGCAGCTTTGCCTGGACATGAGGAGGGCATGGGGCACAGGGCACCAAGGCAGATGACACAGGGTCCTGGGCTGCCATGTTCTTTCGGAAATGTTTCATGTGAATGCTCTGAGCAGAATGGATACAGGCGTATCTCCAATTCCTTAAAGTCTTTTTCTTTTTGGCACTCCTCAGAAATGTAATTTTTGAAACATGGAAAAGTTTCCATGTTTCAAAAGTAGTAGGCTGTAGGTTGATATGGGTTATGCAGGAAATAACATTGTCATTGCTGACTCTAGAATCTTTTTTATTATGGTAAAATGCATATAACATAAACTTCACCACTTTAGGTGCATACTCCAGTGGCATTAAGTGCATTCACACAGTCATGCAACCATCCCCACCACCCACCGCCAGAGCTTTGTTAGTATCCCAGATGGAAACTCTGAACCTATTCAACACTAACTCTCCATTCCCCCCATCCCCTTGCAAGCACTGTTTTACTTTCATCTCCATGAATGACTCTAGAATTTTCTAACTTGGATCCTTTAAGATACAAATCCTCCAAGATACCTAAAAGTAATCCTTGGTAAATTCAGGTAAATCCTTGGATAAAATCAATTGCCCTCTCTGGTGTGTTTTAGCTACTTGTGTCTCCAAGAGCCCTTCACTGTAGGGTTATCTTCTCCCTCACTCCTTCCAGCCAGAAAGCTTATAACCCATGGGTTTACAAGCAAGAAGTGGAGAAAAATTTGTGCCTCCCAGGTGAGCCCAGGAATCGAGGAAATCCCAAATGAACCCCTGAAAGGTAGCCTTAGTTACTGGGCCAATTGTGAGCTGCTACCCCTAGATTTTCCTTCTATTTCTTCTCCTTCCTAGAGAATCCCAAGATCAACCAACAACAGCAATAGATAAAACAGCCCTGGTGAGTTCTCTGCCCTTAACCCTCCCTTCATAATAGGTCTTTTCCCCTTCATGGACTTTGAAGAAAAGCCCACTCTGCTCCTGCCTTTGTCTTCAGTCCCATTATTTCCCATCTTCATCTGGTGGGTGTTGAAGAGAAGAGCCCAGGGCCCGTCATTTATAGCAGAGTTAGATCAAGTTCATTCAACTGGGAGTTGGGTGTCTTGGCAGCTAGCTGGTGGGCCTATTAATCTGATTAGCTATGAGACATCTTTGGGCAGTTTCAGTTGTTTATCCATACACAGATGCTCATGACTCATCTGATTTAAAAACCACAACAAATAAGCAAGGCAGATCACTTTGGCTTTGCTATGAATTGGCTCTCTCACCAACCCTTCTAGCTCTCAGGGAGGCAGATTCAAGGTAGCTAATAAGTAACTGATGGTAATTTTTATTTAGTTACGTGGCAGCTTAATTGCAGTTGCAGAAGTGAACCATGTAATCACAGATTGGGTCCTTTACATCTGTCACTCACCACCAAGAGAAATGCTCTGAGTGGAAATCCTTAGTTTTGCTTGGGCCAACACTGAATCCAAGAGGTTTTTAAAGCAAGAGAGGTGAAAAGAGCAAGGTGCTTTTGTTGTTGTTCATTTTTTACGTGCAGAAACCTTAAGATCCAATCTTGCCTGAGCCAACCAGCGATTCTTCTGTTCCCTTCTGGGTTCCTCTGTTAGCTTGTCAATGAGTATTTAAATCCCAGCTACTGAGTATTGATCGACCTCTTTGTTTAATTACCCAGTAGAGTGCATTCTCAACCAATCCATTTTGCTCCTGAAATGCCAGCATGCAGCTTAGAAGGGAGGAGGGGATCAATTAATCCTTGTTTGCTTTTTAATTCCTGTTCCGAACATAGTACATTCACACACAGGTTAATTTTTAAATCCTCTCCTCTTACTTCATTGCTTTCTTTAATTCACCCTGGAAACCTCAGTGACCCTAAAACTCTATCAAATTCTTCTTATTGCTTATGCAGCCTCATTAAATAGCTTAGCAAATACCTGACTTGGTCATTTCCCAGACATCTGCTGGGAACAATCGTCCAAAGTCCCTTAATTTTTTTGTTCCTATCTGAAGTCCCTTAGGGCAGAGGTGTTCAGGAACTACTGACACCTCTCCATCTTAACGTCAAGTAGAAGGGAAAAGGAGGGCTTCTTTGTGCCGTTGGAGGGCCTGTTCCCAGGTCCTCTTTCTCATCAGATCTAGCAAATTTAGAGCCCAAATTCCATGAGATTTTTAAAGGCTTTGTGAAGCAAGAATATTTATTACATATTGGGAGCCTGTAGACACATAAAGAGCTTACAGGATCAGGGCATTGAATTTTTCTATGGTAGTTTAAAGGTTGATAATGACCTTTCTAGGCATATGAACAAGATCTCACCCTTTGGGTTTTTGTTCTGTCTTTTTAGAGACAGGGTCTCACTCTGTCACCCAAGCTGGAGTGCAGTGGTATGATCATGGCTCACTGCAGCCTTGAGCACCTGGGCTCAAGTGATCCTCTTGTCTCAGCTTTCCAAGTAGCTGGACTACAGATATGTACCATGCCTGGCTAATTTTTGTATTTTTTGTAGAGACAGGGTTTCATCATGTTGCCTAGGCTGCTTATGAAGTCCTGAACTCAAAGATCCTCCCTCCTCAACCTCCCAAAGTGCTGGTATTACAGGTGTGAGCCACCATGCTCACCCTATGCTTTTTTGCTTCATGCCGATTTTTTTAACTTAAATTTAAGGTCAAAATGTTTAGATTATATCAGTATGGCAGTCAGCAGAGGGAGTGAGTCTCTTCTATTCTTAATATGCCATCACTAATCCTCCTACCCAGCTGGTGGCATAAGGAACTCATGGTGGGGGAGAGTTGGATACTTTGAACCCAAGCACCTTGACCCATGTCCCAGCCTGTAGAAGAGGTATGTTGAAGGCATGGATTGGCTTGATTCTGGTGAGCTGTTAGCCACATTTGAACACATTGGCTCTCTTGCAGTTTGCTTGGGCATAACCTTGAAGTTGAAGATCAGTCAGAGGAGCTTTAAGGAGCTCTACTGGGAACTTTTTATAGCATCTGGGAAGTCTGCCTGTATTTGGCTAATGTGTGTTTCCTTTCACCTGATAGAGTGCAAAATGCCTTCGAACCCAGGAAAGGATCCCCGAGGGATGAGCGTGCTTCGTTCTTTCCCAGGATATTAATGTCTTGGGACTTGGCTGCTTTCAGCTTCTAAGCAGTGTGACTCCAGCTAAGAAGCAGGCATTTGACCTTTGGGGGCTTTGATCTTATATTTTTCTGCTGGTATATTTAATATGGTAACTAAAAATAAACAGACGAATGGAGACTTTTAAAAATAAGGCCACTCATAAATATCACAACACTCCTAGGAACAAACAACTTCCAGTCTTTCTAGTATCTGAGAAAGGGAGGCTAAGTGGCGATTGCAAATGAGGTTTCCCTGTTATGATTCTGGATCAGGGACAGATGCCCCTAGGTCCTATAAGCTATGCCTAATGCAAATCTGACCCCTTTCAAATTGTTCTGGAAGGTGCTGATTGTACGTTAGAGATGTGGAAAGGTTGCATTATGCATGAAAACACATTTTAAGCTGAAGTATAGACTCTATGATTTCTAAGAGGGCAGGTTTTTCACTTTCAGTTTTATGGGGCTCCAGTGGGGTTTCTTACTGCACCAGCTCATGCTATTTCCAGGGTGTTTATGTCTTTACTGTCATATCCTTCCAATCTTGTCCAAAAGCCACCAGGATAAAACAACAGTGGAGGAGCATTTATAAACTGAAGACAATTGGTTTAGAGTTTAAAAAAAAAATGCTAAGGGACCAAAGTCTTTCTTCCACTGCATGTGAAAACATTTTGGTGGCTTCAGCAGTAAAAATGAGTTTAAGTGATACTACACACATAAATGTTTGTGTAACAGTCTCTGCACCTTGAAAATCCAGGGCAATAACCCAGATTTTGACTTATGCAAAATCTGAGTTGTGCAAAACTGTGTGGAAGGGAATGATTGCATAAGCAGGGATGTAACAGAGTTCTGTTATGTGGTGGTAACTGAGATTGAATGAATCAGTGTATTGGTGACTAAACCCAAAATTAGAAAGGCAGGAGAAAAATCCCACACACATACACACCCACACACACACACACCCACACACACACATACTTGTTTGTTTAATGTTCTCTGCCTCAGCTTCATTGTTGCTGGAAAAAGGGCTTAAGAAAGGCTTGCTTACCAGTAATATACACGGGGGCATACACGATCTTTAGGAGCAGGGTTGAGGGACAGGGGAGGGAAAGCCAAAACAAGAATGTATTTTCTGGTGCTCAGCCCTGCTGGAACCTCCTGAGAACTTCACAAAATGCTCTTAACAAGTGGCCATTAAAGGGGCCAGAGGGGGAAGCATTTATCCATAAGCCCTGCTGCCATTGGGCCCCACTCTAGGTGGCTCTTGTGAGCAGGTCCTTAGTAGAGATGCACCAGGGCTGGAGGCAGGAGCTGAGGAGAGAAGAGCTGGCATGAGGCACCCTCTGTGGCCATATCTGTGGGAAGCTGGCAAAGCCCGAATGGACCTGGTCACCATGCCCATGGCTGGAGCAGGGATGAGGCCAAGAAGAACTGGTAGTGATGCTGCATATGACATGCCTGATACACATAGGGAGTGGGGGCAAGGAGGTCAGGACTTAGGCTTAAGACTTAACCTAGGCTTCAGAGTGGAGCAGAGTGGGGTTATGAGGGACAGGAGGCCATATCTAAACCCCAAACCCAGCACACGATGTGACAAGCATACGTACCATTAGAGAGATGGAAGATTTATGTGATGATGAGCATCTGAGTGCTAGGAAAAATATATTAAAGAGGGGGATTCTCCTGGAGATTTGAGGTGAGTTGTCCTCAGAAAAACAAACAGAAAAATGGCACTCCTTTTGCTGTTAATCAATCCAGTGGGAGCTGTGACTGAGTAAGGAAGCAGATCCTCCAGTAGCTGTCAGAAAGAACTGGGGCATCGGCACATCCTAGTCAAGTTGGAACTGTGGCCTGAACTTCCTGTCATCAGAGATACCTGATCTGGAAAAATGTGTCTGGTATGCCGAAGATGAAATGATGCCTCCGAACTGTGTATATTTCCCACTGGAATGGCTGTGAGGCACTTTCTGTTTTCCCACTGTTCCTTAGAAATGAAAAAAAATAATGGGAATCTGAGAGGGGTGGTTACCACTTTTGCTCATTAAAGGGGCAGGAACTAGAACCCACATTGTTGGGGATTGTGTACAGCCATGAAAGAAGACAACTGAAAAACAACATCTTGAACAGCTTGGGGGCTGGTTTTTCTCTTATCATGAGAGGTCCAGAGGTAGACAGTTGCTGGCATTGGTTCGGTGGTAAAGGTGCCAGGCCACGTTCTCTGTGACTCTGTGGCCTTTCCCTCGGGGTCAGTTACAAGATGGCTATTGCAGGAAAGCAGCCTTGCTGTGAGAAAGGAAGGGCTTGAAAGCCCAGCCTGACTTCTGCTTGAATTGTAGTCATTGCAACTGTGTCACATGGCCACCCTTATCTCGGAGAGCAGCTGAAAAACATAATTTCTTCAGTTGGGTGCTTTACATTACATCAGGTCTCTCTGGTTAGGAAGAACTGTAGAATGGGTACTGGGTAGGCATTTAGCGTTCTTGTCTACAGAGGAACCCCGGAAGACTATCCATGTTTTCTTCCCCTCTGGATATTTGAGAAGAGTCAGGTGTGATGAAATGCTGTAATGTATGTGCCAAACCATGCCCTGTCTGTGGTACTTGGCTCAAGTACCACTGGCTTAATCCTCCTAACCACAGGACCTCGACTGTATTTCCAGCAGAAATTATTTTCTAAGGCAGATTAGTGCTTTAACAAAACAATGAACATCACAGGGAACCTTCACATGGCAACTTTCTCCTTTTCACTTCCCCAAAGACCCAGGAAGTCTAGGAATATGGTCCCCAGAAGTCAGAAGTGATGGTATGACATTTAGAGGTTAAATTGGAAATAATTGAAAACAATTTTCTTGTGAGCCGCATTGTTGCTACTGCAACTATATTGGGGGCTCACTATGAAATGCAGAAGTGAGGGTGTTCATTTGCATCAGGAGAGAAACACGTTCCATATACATTTTTCTGCCTAAAATGGAAACAGTTACAGGAAACAAGCAATGCAGGAGAGAAAGTAACTGGAGTAAATAAAATGCTAGAAAATCAGGAGATTATAATGAAAGCCAAGAGCAGCCTTTCTGAGGCCAAATTTTGGAACTTCACATTGTTTATTTCCCTCCCCTAGAGTCTGGCTGCTGCTCTGCAGATGTCAATATGCAGCACACTGATTTGCATTTCCAGGGAGTCTGAATTAGCAAATTATTTGTCAAAATAATAATAAGAATGCCTTTTTCATGCCACAGACTGGGTGAAAACATTTGCAAAACACATATCTCATGAAGTATTTAGGGTGTATAAAGCACTCTTACAATTCAATAAAAAGATAAACAATTTGACTAAAAATGGGCAGATCTAAATGGAAATTTTACCCTGGACAAATGATGACAAATAAGTAAAAAGATGACAAATAAAAGATGCTCAATATTACTCATCATTAAGGAAATATAAATTAAAATGACAATGAGATACCACTATACTTTCCCTGGAAAAGACAAAATTAAAATGATTGACAATGCCAGGCGCTAGTGAGGATGTGGAGCTACTAGAATGCTTGTGTGTTGCTGGTGGGAATATAAAATGGTGTAGCTACTTTGGAAAAATGTGAGAGTTTCTTACAAAGTTAAACATATACTTCGTATATGACCCAGTAATCTCGTGTATTATTACTGATAATAATCCCAAACTGAAAATAGTCCAAATGACTATCAACAGATGAATGGATAAATGCATGAGGTAAATCTATACAGTGAAATATTACTCAGCAGTAAAAAGGAATGAAGTATTGACACATACAAGAACATGAATGAATCTCAAAAGCACTATGCTAAGTGAAATAAGCCTGCAACAAAAGACTAAATGCTACATGATCCTATCTATATTGCAGAGGAAGAAAAGTTTTTTCTTTTTTCTTCAACCCTCATAGGATCTTAGTTAAAATAGTCCACTGTAACTAAAGACAGAGTAACAAAGAAACACAAGTGAGTTTATTAACAGGCATATTTCATATATACACGAGAGACACCCAGGGAATGAGTGCTTCCCAAGGAAATGGCTTTAAATTCCAGTTTATATAGCATCTTCAACAAAGAACAGTACATTTCTAGAGAATTGACAAGACAGAAGAAAGGACTTGGAGTATTTAGGGATGGCAACTTGTGGGAAGGCAGATAAAAGCCGGTTGGTAATGTGTGTTAATTTAGATTCCTCTGATAACCATCTCCAGGATCATAAGAGTCTAAAGTTAATTTCAGTGGTTAACCTTTATTCCGCATGGTAGAGGGGAAGGCAGGTAGGATACTTTTTTGTCTTCCTAAGTCTATATGCTGTTTTGTGTTCAGGCAAATAGAGAAAGTGGAGAAAACTTTCCTGTATCTGCTTCTTAACTGCCTTCGGCTCAGCAATCCTTGGTATTTTGGAGATGGTATATTCTGATCTCCCACAATATGAAGTTCTAGACTCAATGATTACCAGATCCTGTGAATAGGGAGAGAGGATGGACTGAAAAGGAGCATGAGGGAACTTTTTAGGGTGATAGAAACGTTCTATGTCTTGGTTGTGGTGATGGTAGGCAACAATACGCATTTGTTGAAGCTCATCAAACAGTGTGCTCAACATTGATGAATTTTAATGAATATAAGTAATACTTCAATAAAGTTGATTAAAAATGCCATCCCTTTTTTGAGCATTGTTTGAAACCTCAGCTTATGGATAGAACATCAAAGAAAGCCATTTGTCAACTTGCAGGCTGTGGACACCCCCAAGCTTGCAGAAGACGAACATTATCTGCACCCAACACAAGAGCCATGCTCTGAAGCTTGGTACTTGGGCTCGTCCGCACTTCGCAGCTCAGTTCAGAGCTGGGCCAAGGAGAAAGAGGCATTATTGGGAATAAAGTATTGAAAGATAATTTTCAAAAAAGAGGAATTCATGACTCTCATAAGGATATAAAAATGAACTCACGTTAAATGGTTTTCTTTACTCATAATGAGAGAACCAAGTAGATGTTATGCTCAGTAAGGAATAAGATAATGAATAAAATGCAAAAGTAAAGGAATGTTGAAATGAATGTGCAAATGGAAGCAAAATTGATTTTTCCATGGTGGGGAGGGTGTTCCCTGCTCCAGTCAGAATTCCTTTGTGTGTCTACAGACAAGATAATCCTGTGCTCCTGTCAGTTGCTTATGCTTTACACAATTGCAGGATAATTCCCATAGAGTCAAAATCAGATCATGGGGAAAGGTATGTTATAGACAGCATCTGTTTTTCCATTGAAACACAAATTCTGGCTGGGTGTGGTGGTTCATGCCTATAATTCCAGCAATTTGAGAGGCTGAGGCCAGCAGATTACCTGAGGTCAGGAGTCTGAGACCAGCCTAGCCAACATGGCAAAACCCAGTCTCTACTAAAAAAACAAAAATTAGCCAGGCATGGTGGCAGGCACCTGTAATCCCATCTGCTTGGGAGGCTGAGGCAGGGGAACCGCTTAACACAGGAGGCAGAGGTTGCAGTGAGTGGAAATCGTGCCATTGCACTCTAGCCTGGGCAACAGAGTGAGACTCGATCTCAAAAAAAAAAAAAAAAAAAAAAAAAAAAAAAAAAAAAAAAAAAAAAAAAAAAAAAAAAAAAAACCACAATTTTTTTCCTAGGGACTCTGACTCCAGAAAGTCTTCCTGGAACCACAATGAAACAAGCAGCTGCCTTCTTTGTTGTAGATTTTGCCATTGCCTGTTGTGGCTCTCTCAGGCTCTGTCTCCACTCTCACAGTGAATACGGCAGTAAAATTCCTTTTCCCCTGCAGAATTTGTTTAGCAAAGAACACTTCAGTGGGATATAAGTTTATTTTTCTGAACACTTTGGATAATCTTGTTGCTCCAGGTAGAAAGTGGCCTCTTGTATACCTATCATATTCATGTGGCTTCAGAATATCCTCCCTTTTGTGACAATGAATAGGCAGAGCTATCCGGAGGCATGGCACTTGCTCAAGGTGAAATTCTTGCCTCTCAAACCCATTCCATCCCTCCATTCTCCAGGTTCTAAAGGTCAGAAGTAGGTGATAAATCACATTAATATCCATACTTTCACAGCTTTGGAACATAAATGCTCACTTGCAAAACTTCCATATTTTCTTGGATCAATTTTTATTACAAATCTTCCTTCCCATGCTAAAATTAATGTCTATAAAAGGATAGTTGAAATAAGCTTCCTACCTAACTTTTAGAATTGTATGGAGGCCCCAACAACCCAATATCTAAATAGAATACAAGGGATTTTCAAGTGAAACTTGTTTTGTTGTTGAGTGTGATGATTAAGTGCAGAAAGAGTAATCAGACAGGCTTTGGATTAAATCATTGCTCTCCCATATACTGTATGAGGTTCAACAAATTACCTAATCTCCATGAGTCTTCTTTTTCTTTGTACACTGGGGTCCTTTGAGGATTAAATGGACATGCATACAAAGCACTCAGGATACTGCCTGGCATATATAGAAGAGGTGTTGCAATAATCAACTGTAAATTACATGAGCAGGGTAGTGGTAGGGAGGGCAGAATTATCTATTTTATTTCCTGTTCTACCACAGTGTCTGCCTGATTTTTATATTAAGGTTTAAATATATACAGAATGATTGCTCAATGAATGTCGATATTATTGCAATCTTACACATTGTCTATTTATGTAATTAACTTCATTACCATGACTAATAGCTTGAATTTTAAACTCCTCTCTAAACCAAACTTCTGTAGAATCTGTTATTTATTTTTCTTGTAGTGTCTACGACTATAGTCCTTATGCTCTTAGCTAATGACACTCCTCCTTCTTTTCTTTGTCATTTTGCTCATATATTCAGTAAAGTCTGTGCCAAGCACGGCGCTAAGCTATGCAGACAGATAGATGAACAGAATATGATTTCAAGTTGCTCATAGTCTAGTGGAGAGCGGAAGATCAAAACAAACAATGACTACAATACCAGGCAAATGTTCCTTAATATGGGTGAGGACAGGATTCTTGGTAGCTCATAAAAAGGGCTGCTACCTCAGTCTGAGAATGGGTCAGAAGAAAGGCTTCCTAGAAGAGGTGATTTTTGAGCTGAGTCTTGAAAGATGGTAGCTACTGGCCAGAAGAAATTGATCAGAAACATTACAGGTAGAGAGAAAGTTGAAAGACAAAAAGATATGGACAGTGTGTCTCACTTGAATAGAATGCAGGTGCCATTTGGATATGTTAAGATTTGAGATCAGAGAAATAATAAAGGTCAAAACCTGAACGTCTTGACAGCCATGCTAAGAGCTCTGAACTGTATATTGACAATATAGGTAAACCCCTGAGTGATTTAAAGCCAGCAGTGACATAAAACTATGTGCATTTTTAGAAATAAAACTCTATTGGCAATATAGACTAGAAGAGGCAGCATTGCATCTAGAGAAAACCATTAGGAGGTGATTGCTGTCATCAGTAAGAGATTGTGAAGGGCAGGGTTGAAGCAATGAAAGAAAGATGAGTTCACTGCTTTGTGAAGTAGAATTCAGTCAACAATTTGGGATAGGCAAGAGGTAGATAAATTTGGAGGAAAAGTACAAAAGATTGTGGCTTCACTAGAACAGCTGACACTTAAACAACATAGATATGAACCGTGGGTCCACTTACATGCAGATTTTCTTCTGCCTCTGCCACCTCTGAGACAGCAAGTGCAACGCCCCTCTTCTTCATCCACCTCTTTGGCCTCCTCAACATGAAGATGATGAGGATGAAAACCTTTATGATGATCCATTTCCAAGTAAAGAATATGATATGGTTTTGCTGTGTCCCCACCCAAATCTCCTCCTGAATTCCCATGTGTTGTGGGAGGAGCCTGGAGGGAGGTAATTTAATCATGGGGGAGGGTCTTTCTTGTGCTCTTCTTTGGATAGTGAATTAGTCTCATGAGATCTGATGGTCTTATAGGGTGGAGTTTCCTTACACAAGCTCTTTTGCCTTTTGCCGTCCATGTAAGAGGTGACTTGCTCCTCCTTGCCTTCCACCATGATTATGAAGCTTCCCCAACCACATGGAACTTTAAGTCGGTGAAACCTCTTTCTTTTGTAAATTACCCAGTCTCAGGTATGTCTTTATCAGCAGTGTGAAAGTGGACTAATACAGAATAGTAATTTTCTCTTCCTTATGGTTTTCTTAATAAGATTTTATTTTCTCTAGTTTGCTTTGTTGTAAAAATATAGTATCTAATACATATATAAAATATATATGACACACACAAAATAGGTTAATCAACTATTTCTGTTATTTGTAATGCTTCTGGTCAATCGTAGACTATTAGTAGATAAGTATTGGAGAAGTCAAAAGTTATAGTGGAGTTTTGACTGCATGGGAAGATGGGGATTGGCACTCTTAACATCTATTGTTGTTCAAAGCTCAACACCATTACCATAAACAAGGAAAGGGAATATTAGAAAATAAGTAGGTACTGGAGAAAAGAAAATATTCAGCCTTAAATAGATTTTGTTGGGTATGTGCAATACCTAAACAGAAATCTAGATTTGTCTGTCATCAGCAAAACTGTCTTATGGTAGAGAAAATCTTGAGTGTAGATGATGGCACCCACTTATATATGGAGGACATGAACAGGAAGACCAAGGATGGAACCTAAGAGAACCTTAAAATGCAGGAAGCAAATGGAAGATCAAGAATCAGCAAAGCAAACAGAATGAATGGCCAGAGATAGGAGAACCAGTATGGTGAAAGGTAAATGGAAAGAGATTTTCACAGCAAGATGTCATTAATAATCTAAATTATTACATAAAGTTTAAAAAAAAAAGAATCGTAAGGCCCAGGAAGAATCCAGTGTACTCCTGGTGACTACTAAGTTGTGGTCAAGTTAATGCAGGTAATTTAAGTGCAGCACTGGGGAATTGTGATTACCATGGTTTAGAGAGAGAGCTGGAGATAAGGAAGTCAGCAGTACTGATCACCATGTTTAGAAGCTTGATTGTGAAGACAGGAAGGACAGAAGTGAGAACTTGCTAAAGACATGGGGTCAAAGGTGTGCTGTTGTTAAGGTTGGTGTAAAAGATCTGAGGAAGGATATCAGTAGAGGGAAAAGAGCCATATGAGGTATATAAGCCATATCAGGTATATAAAAAGCCATATAAGGTATATAAAACTATATAAGGTATATAAAAAGCCATATAAGGTATATAAAACTATATAAGGAATGTAAAAGAGCCATATAAGGCATATAAGCCATATAAGCTACCTTCTATAAAGGTAGCTGAGGTGGGCATGGTGGCTTATGCCTGTAATCCCAGCACTTGGGGTGGCTGAGGTGGTCAGATCACGAGATCAGGAGATCAAGACCATCCTGGCCAACATGGTGAAACCACATCTCTGTGAAAAGGACAAAAATTAGCTAGGTATGATGGCACGTGCCTGTAATCCCTGCTAGTCAAAAGGCTGAGGCACGAGAACTGCTTGAGCCCGGGAAACGGAGGTTGCAGTGAGCCAAGATCATGCCACTGCACTCCAGCCTGGTGACAGAACAAGACTCAAGACTCTCTCTCAAAAAAAGGAAAAAAGAAAGGTAGCTGAAGGAAAGGCAATGAATGCTGTGACCAAGGACAATGTTTCAGGCCTGGACTTTCTTTTAGGGTCTGACCCAGAAGGATACATAATTCTCCTTATTGTAGGAATCAAGGAAGACAGATGGTGAACTCTGGAGGCAAAACTGATGTATCTGGAGGAAAGGAAAAGTCTTGAGGATGTGTTCTCCTTCCTTCCTTCAGGCCAGTGTTTAGTGATGGAGCACAGGGTTGGGTGTTGGAGGACTCTTGCTCTGAAAGGCACAGAAGTTCTTGCTTTTCATTTGTGTCCTTTAAGGACCTGCTGTTATACCTGGTCCTATACAATGCTTTGTCTAGGAGTGTAACACTCGTGGCTCTGTACACATGATGTAATCCTCACTTTCTTTTCCTAATCATAATCCACAGCACAATGAGTGCATTTTCTTCTCTGGGGTGGGAGTTCTGGGCACAAGCTGTGGTGGCATTGGCAGGCAGGTAGCTAGAGGATTATCAAATTTGACATCGCCTTTGGTATAACAAGATCCTTGAATTTTCTGAGGACTTTTAAAATTCATTTCTAGGTAATTATAAAAATGAAAGCTAAATTTGCATTTCAAGATGAAAAATTATTGATAATGACTGGCATTTTAGTTCTATTTTAGTAGTAAACTGGAACATTTTAAATTGTCAGTGGTTGCCAAGAACCTGGACAAACATTCCAGGTTGTTGATGCTTGATGGCTAAAATGGCAATTTATGCAGGTCTCAGTGACATGTCAGGAGTCTTGGCTGTTACTGTGGGTGATTACATTGTGACCTTGACCACATCTTCTTGACGAGGTCTGCTCAGTATTTCAGGTAGTTACTGGGTTTTTTTCCTATCATTTACTTGGAGCTTTGTGAAGTCATATATAAACTGGACTCTTGGTTAAGGGATAAGAAACCGAATTTACTTGCTTTTCCAAGGAATTTTGCTCATATGATAATTTGGAGCTCCCATTGTGTCCACCAACCCAAGAATGTTGTGAAGACAAGCAACTCAACCTGAGGAAGTTATCTCAGGTCAAGTTCCCACAGACTAGAGATGTCCCATCAACAGGATGGCCTCAAACTTGGGCAAGCCGAGAAACTTTCAGGCATAGCACTGCAAACCGTGGGCCCAGACATCCATGATCACAATTACATGTACAGAAAGCAGTGCTTCACTGAGGATGCAGGAGTGGATTCTGGGCCTAGAGCTTCCCTCATGGGTGAGCCTTTGCACTGATGCTCACTCACATATAAAGTAGGGGCCATGATGAGAATCAAGGAAACTCATTCCTCTTGTATTCAACTAAACTGTATTGAGTGCCGTCTAGGTATCAAACACTGTTGAAAGTAGTGGAGATATAAACATGATCAGGATAGACAGCTCCTGCCCTCCTGAAACTGACAGTCTAGTGGGTGTGAAATTATCTTGGCAACAGATGTGTCTTGGTCAGTGTATTAGTTTGTTGATCCTCCTAGAACAAAGTACCAGAAACTAGGCAACTTAAAACAATAGAAATGTATTCTCTGACAGCTCTGGAGGGAAGACATCTAAAATTAAAGTATCAGCAGGGATGTACTGGGTTTCCTCCAAAGGCTTTAGGATCAAGAATCCTTCCTTGACAGTGCTTGCCAGCAACACTTATAGGTGTCCCACACTAATTTCCATCTTCACATGGTCTTCCCCCCAGTGTGCATGTGTCTCCATGTCCAAATTTAATTCCTACTTGTTATAAAAATACTATGAATATTGGATTTAGGGTCCACCCTAATCCAGTACAACCTTATATAAACTTGATTGCATCTGCAAACACCCTATTTCCAAATAAGGTCATATTTGTGATTCCAGGTGAATGCAGAGCTGGAGGGCTGGCAGGGAAGGGAGCTATTCAACCCAGTATAGTTAGTTTGCTTTTGGGTATACTGCATCACTAACAGGAGGATTTGATGTTCTTCAAGCACTGAGAAAGTGACTTGTATGTTACCCTTAATATTGGCCAATAGATTGCAACAAGCTACTCACATTCCCACCTGACATTACTTGAGGGAGGAGCAAGTAGTCAGTTGGTGGGTTGGTTTCTGTAAACACTTCCCTGTGAATTTCTGTGGAGCAGATAGATGCTGCAGTTTATCCACCTCATGCACCAATGCTGAGAAGGGCACTGGCACATAATAAACACAAATAACATCTTTTCACTGTGCCTGAGCTATGGACCCTGAGCTATGGGATCCAGGGAGGATGACCACAAGCCCTGGTTGGTGGGATTTGTCTTGAAATAGAGAGAAAGGTCTATTCACGTCACAAGTCTAAAGGATGGACAATAGATTTTCTTCTCAGTAGTGGACTGTCTAGTAAAAAGTCTTGAAAGGTAGTTGGGTAGAAAGAACTGGGGCTGATAGACTGCTGGGATGCACTGAATAGTCATATAAGTTGCTAAAAGATTAGAATACCTTCCTTAGAGTTGTTTAGTAGCCACTGTTGGCTTTTTGTAATTTTTTAAATGATTGTTCATTGTGTAATGGAATATATTTTACACAGAAAGTAGATATAGTATAGGTCTTCGGAGAAGGTGGGCAGGGAGAAGGAGATGTTTTCAGAGAGCATGGGTAGAAGGGATGGAAACAGGCAGGATGGACTTTGTTATAATAAAATGTGAGTAAACTGTGGCACTGCTGTGTGATAAGTAGGCTCAGCTAACAGCACATTAACAAATCAATACCTACAAAAACTGCTGCGGTACGGGTACAGTTTATACCACACAGCTCTGCTACAGGGTTCTGGATTTAGAGAAACGAGAATTTTCTCTCCTTATCAAACTTTTGTCTTCTATAGTTAGCCATTTGCATCTTAAACAATTATCTTAATATAGACTTTAAAAAACCTATCTACCAACCAATGTAAAAAAGAAATTATTCCCTTAAATTCTTAATTGCACTGCTAATCAGAACTCCTGGTAAAATAAGTGTTTTCTGTGTGTGTCTCAGTGTAAATTAGGGTGTTGAAGTTTGATCTATTCCTTGTTTGTGTATGTATAATGTTTTTATGAAAGTTTTAAACATAAAGCACATAACAATAATGATGATGCTTGTAATGATGGTAACAGTTATAACCCTTGATAGTTATTTCAAGAGTTTATTATGTTCCAGATGTTGCTCTAAGTCCATAACATATATTAATTCTTTCATTCTTATAACAATCTATGAAATTTGTATATCATCCCCATCCCAGATAAGGAAATGGAAGCTTTAAAGGTTATATGTTTTGCCCCAGAGCACACAGTCAGCAACAGGCAGCAATTTAAATACAGGCAACTTGGCTCAGGGTCTTTGTAGTTGCAAGAGGGAAGGTTGAATCAGTTCTCACAGAAGCACATCCCCAGAACAACTGAATGTTGCAGACAGAAACCACCAGCTGGTACCTTGGTGTGCTCTGGTCTGCACTGGTGCCACCTCCCTTGGGGTCTTTGTCTTTACTTGGCTTACCCTCTCACCTGTGCCAGGCTGGCGGACCAGAATACCAGGTCTATTTCTTACATCATTTGCTCACTTTGGGATCAATTTTGTTGACCTTTTTTATTAAAAATCATTATATATAGTGGTACCAAATTTTCTTTCAAATACTACTTTAGAAGTAATTTAAACATATAGAAGTAAAGTCATATTCTTTTTACTGAACTCAACTTGTATTAATTCAATCTGATACCTTTTTAAAAAATATTATTTCCATCAACAGATGAATGGATAAGCAAAAATGTGTACATACAATGTGAGTAGACTGTAAAAGGAAGGAAATGTGGACACGTGCTACAGCATGGATGAGCCTTGAGGACATTATGCTACGTGAAACACACTAGACACAAAAAGGCAAACATTGTATGTTTCCACCTTTAGGGGATACTTGAAGTAGCCAGCTTCATAGAGACAGAAAGTAGAATACCAAGGGCCGAACAAAGCGGGAACAAGGCCTTGTTATTTAAGAGATAGTAAGTTTCAGTTTGGAAAGATAAAACAGTTCTGGATATGATGGTTGCTCAACGGTGTGAAAGTACTTAACACTCCTGAACTATATACTTAAAAATGGTTAAGATAGTAAATTTTGTGTCGTGTATATCTTACCACAATTTTTAAAAATGAAAAAATCTAGCCAGGTGCAGTGGCTCACACCTCTAATTGAACAGTTTGGGAGGCCGAGGTGGACGGATCACCTGAGGTTGGGAGTTCCAGACCAACCTGACCAACATGAAGAAACCCCCTCTACTAAAAATACAAAATTAGCTGAGCATGGTGGTGCATGCTTATAATCCCAGCTGCTTGTGAGGCTGAGGCAGGAGAATTGCTTGAACCTAGGAGGCAGAGGTTGCAGTGAGCCAAGATCATGCCATTGCACTCCAGCCTAGGTAGCAAGAATAAAAACCCAAAATAAAAAAAAAAAAAAAGAAAAGAAAAAACTATTTTTAAATGATCAAAAGTAGTATGCGTTTACGGAAACAAAATTTCAAACTCTGTCATGTAAAAGGCAGGTCTTCCTTCTGGTAGTGATACAGGTGGGCTGGGGAAGGTCCCAAATGCCAGTGAGACCTCAACCTCCAGCAGTGTCCAGTCAAGAAGAAATCCAAGGATGAGCTGGAAAATAGGGAAAGCACAGAGATTTATTGCAAAGTGAAAAGTACACACTCAAGAAAGGGGAGTGCAGGCCTAAGAAAGTCACACAATGGTGTTTAGGGCTTTTATCCTTGTAGGTTTCTTTAACCAAGGGGTGAAATATTCATGAAAGGTCCTGGGAAATTTTGAAGCTTTATTGCAATAGTGGTGCCACCCATTTTTATCCCACATATGAGTGTTCCTGGCACTGTCATGGTACTGGCAGATGTGTGATTTAGTATGTTAATGAGAGTATAATGACCATATCCCGCACCACATTGGGTCCCGTCGGTCTTAGCCAGGTTGGCCCACACCGTTTTTCACGGTGCTATCAGTTCCTAGCCCATGCAGCTATTTCAGTAGTTCCCTTTGTGCTAGACATGTGAAACTGCTGCTTGGAATTTTCTACTCTTCTACAACCACCCTGTCTTATTCCTGTCTCGTTTTGTCCTCCCCATCCCACCATCCTAGAGGTAAATTAGTCAAGTTTTTGGTTGTGTACTTTCAGAACATTTCTCTGTGTATAAAAGGCAGTGTGTATGTACTGTGTGTGTGCACTTTTGAATTCTGTTCTGTGCTTTGATTCTTGCACTTGATTTCACTGGATGAGGCTGCCTTGTGTGTCATTATACATAATTTATTTAGTCAGTGTCCCGTGGCTGGATGTTTAGGCTATTTGCATTTTTGTCGCTGTTTTGCCACTATGAACACCTCTGTAATAAATATCCTTTGAATATGCAAATAAGCCACTTTTGGTCTTTGCACTAGTGCTTCTGACCTTGAATACATGAAAATTGACCAGTTTCACCAGTTTGTAGAGGAAAAGGAAGTTGTGAGGGGAGAAAAAGGAGACAATGGATGATGTCATGGCCGGACAGCACAAAGTTTCCTACCAAAGTGTCTTTTGAGAAACAGAGTGAGCCCCCATCTTCCGGAGGTGATGTGACTTCATTTTCTAAAAACCCATTTGAGGAAAGCCTCCAAAGTCTCCTGTGTTTAATGGAAGAAAAAGTGGAGAATATATTTTCTTTATTCTGGGAGAAACTTCTTTTTTGGGGATGTAAATATTCCTCTAGAAGGCTGCATTGAAGCTTAGCTCAGGATCCCGTGCTGCAGGTTCAACTCCCTCCTCAGCAGGGCCTCACTGTGCTTGAGAGGAAATAACAGAAGATTCTGTGGACTGGGCTTTAAGGCACCTTGAGTCCATCCTTGAAGGCAATCAAAATATTTTACCCCAAAATATATTTCTTTGACATATTTTGAGATGGCTCCCACAGGGCCAGCTGACTGAAGTGGCCCTGAAAATCTTTACTAATACAAAGGTAAAATTTGGTTTTCTCTTTTGAATGAGACTCTTGTGTAGTATTAATGTGGGGGAAATTTACATCTGCAGAGAATCTCCATTAATGCACCCAGGCTTTCCCTTGTCCAGATCTAAGAGAGATTAACTGAGAGTCTGACATTTTAAAGATCCGAAAGAGACATTTACCATCTATTCTCTCTAATGGCTGCTACCTATGAGGTTTCATCTACCTGACAGGACGACCTTTCCTAGCCAGGCCTCTTCCTTTCTCCCTCCCTTAACCTGTCTCGCCACTAAAACCTGTGTTTCCCTGTGCTGTGAGCCTGCATTCTTTCTGTAAACCCCAGATGGCATATAAGCTTCTATACCCTATTGGAGGTCTGAGTCTTCATTGTGACGGCTCCCGTGTATACATGTCTTTTCTTCTCTTAATCAATCTGCTTCCTGTCAGTGATTTTCAGTGAACCTTCAGAGAGCGGGGGGAAGCTCTACGTTGGCCCCTTCAGTTTGGCACAGGGAGCAGGGTGATCATAGCTTCGCTCTTCTGGAAGCCACAGTTAAGAGAATCCAGGAAATGGATCAGACAGCAAAAGGGTAAGAATTTCTTATCAGCCAGGCTCCTGGCCTCTTAATCTCTCTGTACCATCCAATTAAGTGGGTGGTAAAAATCACTGTTTCTGCTACTGGAAAGGGGATCCAGACCCCAAAAGAGGGCTCTTGGGCCATGTGCAAGAAAGAATTCAGGCAAGTCTGCAGCGCAAAGTAAAAGCAAGTTTATTAGGTAAAGTGGTGAAAGGATAAGCTACTCCGTAGACAGAGTAGGATGTTCCTGAAAGTAAGAGGAGGGACGCGTCCACCCTGATACAATGCTTGTATATGCATAGGATAAAAATGGCTCTTGGAGAGATGTGCTCTCCTAAAAGGGTTTTTAATAATGGATTAATTGTCTTAATTACTATATTTTGCAAGAATCGATGTTATTATCTTTAAAGCAACATTAGGAATGCCTTTGTTCTCCAGATATTGGGATGCCTGAACACTTCCAAGTCTGGATCTGTTTTAGTAAACATCATAAATTTGTTCCCTTAACCATAAACATCTAGAGTCTAGGAATGCCTAATTTTCTGAGAATGCAGCCCAGCAAGTCAGCCTCATTTTTTAGCCCTCACTCCAAAGGGAATCGCTCTGGTTCAAACACCTCTGACATATTATTTACCCCCTCCATTTACGAGAAGACCCTAATCCTAAGGGTTGCAGAGGGATGAAAACCCATCTTCCGGAACTTCTTCAGGCTGAATAGGGGCATTATATTCCTCCCTAACTATTAGGGACCCTTGCATTCAGGGTAGGGCGGAGCTCAGTCAGAAAGTGCTGGTATGGTGAAGGTCGTTCATAACTCCAAGTTCTGACAAAAGCTAATATCTGGAAGATTAATAAGTGTGCAATTTAAGAAAGCGTGGAGTGACCTTGTCTTGCATTCTTACACAAAGAGTACAACCACAATATAGTCCACACAGCAAAGCAAAATAAGTAAAATCATTACAAGTAAATTAAACAGAAAGGGTTTCTAGGAACTAGGCAGTTGTTGAACCGAGCCAATATTGGGTTAACTGATAGTGCGTCAGTGGCAGAGATGTGAGTGGCTAAAGTTCTCATAGCCTGGGTAATATTATGTGAATAGTCTATAACATATACACAACATTTGGTTTTCATCAAAGCACAAGTTCCTTCTTGGGCTGCTGTTAAAATGTCCAGAGCCATATGGTTTTGTAAGCCTACCTGCCTGATCTGAGAAGTTTCCTCAGTTAGGAAGGTAAGGGCATGGTGTGTATTTTTAAAGGCCGCAGCCCTGTGCTTGGCTAAGGCTTCAGCTTGTAACTCCATACTGACTGTAGCTGCCTGTGGGGAAAATATAGCCATTGGATGGAACCACCAAAATGCTCACTTTTGTCGCTTACAGCGAGCTTTTACAATTTGCCAGTTAGATGGGAGAGAGCTCAATTTGCTGAGGTTATGTCCTGGGAGATAAGGGCAACCCCACGTACACCTTCCAGTCCAGTTATAAGGTAAATATGGCCAGCCATGAGTTCCACAAGCCCATAACCATCCCCAAGGAGAAGGGTAGGCACTTATTTTTGGCAAATTATTTTGCCAAACCATCCACATCTGGTCTGTTAGAAGAAAGGTCTGATGACATTGTTGAAATGACAGCCATCCATCTGTATCATGGGTTTCAGACTGGTGGTGACTGTAATGTGCCCTTCAAAATCTAGAGGTGCTTTGCCTGTTATCTGCACTTGAACAGCTGTTATTCATCCACGTTCATTATGTATAGCATACAACCTAAAGTTGGGGTGGAGTTTCACTGTTTTGATTAGATTGAAAAAGTGCCTTCTTGTCTCTTCATAGGAGGGGAAGGGGCTAAGGCTGGTGTGGCCATTGTGATACATGGAAAAAGAGGGGCTATGCTTGTAATGCTCAGTTTCCCAATCATAATAAAACCCCCATAAACTTAGGTTGGCTGGTTGAATATGCCAGGGCAACCCGGAAGTGGAGGAAAGTAGCAATTCTCCACATACCCAGCAGTTCATCTGATTACATAGAGAGGCTAAAGTCTGTGCCTACTCGGTAAATAAGTTACTGTCCACATGATTCCAACTTATACCCAAGAGTAGAATACCAATCCACATCTTTATGTTACCTACATCCTTTTCATTTCTTCTGAACAGGAGTCAGAGGTCACTGATTGGCTTACAGGAACAAAAGGGATCAGTCTCATATTCAGTCGGCCTGTGAGACTTCAGAAGAGACAGGTTTAATTCGAGATAAGCAGACCCTGGTGTTTATTCGCAGAAGTTTAACTGCAGTTGCGGTATTAAGAATAACTTGATAGGGTCCTTCCATTTTGGGAAAGTTGATCTGCTGGGGATCCTTCCTCCAATTTTTAATAGGACCAAGTCTCCCAGCTGGGTTATAACAAGATTCTCTTTCTTAGCCGAGGAAGGAAGTCTTTGATTTCCATATTCAAGGAGTGCATTTTGCACTTGTCCTAAGTGGATTGCATAATTCTGCAGCTTGAAAGAATCTGTGTCGCTGGGCATGGTGGCTCACGCCTGTGAACCTAACACTTTGGGAGGCCAAGATGGGTGGATCTTGCGGTCAGGAGTTCAAGACCAGCCTGGCCAAGATGCTGAAACCCTGTCTCTATTAAAAATACAAAAATTAGCTGGGTGTGGTGGCACACGCCTGTAATCCCAGCTACTCAGGAGGCTGAGGCAGGAAAATTGCTTGAACCTGGGTGGCAGAGGTTGCAGTAAGCCGAGATCGCACCACTGCACTCCAGCCTGGGTGACAGAGCAAGACTCTGTGTCAAAAANAAAAAAAAAAAAAAAAAAAAAAAAAAAAAAAAAAAAAAAAAAAAAAAAAAAAAAAAAAAAAAGAAAGTATCTATATCTATTAGGATGTCTGTAGTTAAGAAAGGCCTTCATACATTACTTCAAAAGGGCTGAGCTGCCGATTTCCCTTAGGGGCCACTCAAACCCATAATAAGGCTACAGGTAATAAAGACAGCCGGGTTTCTGATGTCTCTTGGCATAGTTTAGCAAGAGTTCTTTTTAGAGTTTGATTAGCTCTTTCTACTTTCCCCGAAGACTGGCCTCCAGGATGAGTTAAGGCAGAACTGAATTCCTAAGGCTAAAGATATGTTTTGGATAATTGTCCCTGTGAAAGATGGGCCATGATTGCTCTGCAAGCTCTTAGGTAGCCCAAATCTAGGAATTATTTCCTTGAGTAGAAGTTTAGAAACTTCAATTGCCTTTTCAGCCCGGAGAGAAAAAGCCTCAATCCAACCGGTGAAGGTGTCAATGAATACTAATAAATATTAAAACACTTTGCATGGGAGCATCTGAGCATGGTCTATTTGCCAATCTTCACCAGGCTACATTCCCCTATGCTGAACAGGCCTTACTAGAGGAGGAGGTAAAGACTGGTTGTTTGGGTTATTCTGGGTACATAATTCACAGGCCTGAGTTACCTGCTTTACTGTTTTAAGTAAGCCTTTTCCTATAAAAAGCTGCAACATTAATTGAAACAGGAAATCTCTTCCCAAATGAGTAGAGTTATGCAAATATTTAACTATTTTCCACTGATTAGCACTTGGTATTAACAGTTTGTTGTCACTGATAAGAGAAGGCTCTTGAATTAAACCATGACCTTTAGCCCATTCTTGCTCCTCTTTAGTGTACCTAGGCTCTGTCATTACAGTGCCTGAGGGCACTAACGTACCTGCAAGTCCAACTGGCTCCATTAACGCTGTTGTCTGAGCAGCTGCATCTGCAAAGGAGTTTCCAGTAGCCACACTAGGGCCTCCTCTTTGATGTCCTCTGCAATGGATTATAGCTACTTCTTGGGCAGAAAAACAGCATCTAATAGATTTAGAATTTATAAGTGATGTGTTATAGGGGAGCCTTTAGCAGTTAGGAGTCCCCGTTCCTTCCAGATAGCAGCATGAGCATGAAGTACCGGAAAGGCATACTTAGAATCAGTGTAAATGCTAATTCTTAAGTCCTTTTCCAATTGCAGGGCTCTAATAGGAACTACTAATTCTACCTTTTGAGCCTGAGATTCAATCACCTTGTGTTGACTGACAACAGCATACCCAGCTTTCCCATTTCCCTGGTGCACAAAGCTACTTCCATCTGTAAACCATTCTACCTCGTTATTATCTACAGGTTCATCCTTGAAATCTGGATGGCTGGAGTAAACTTGCTCTATAACTTGTATACAGGAATGGTCTAGGGTGCCTTTGGGTTCAGGCAAGTAGGTAGCTGGATTCAACATCTGGCACACTTTGTCACATCAGGAGCATCTAGCAACAAAGTCTGATATTTCAATAAGTGTCCCCCTGTCATCTACTGCTGTCCTTTATCTTCTAGGACTCCTTGTACTTGGTGTGGGGTTAAACCTTCAGATGTTGTCCTAAAGTCAGTTTATTGGCTTCATCTACCAAGAGAGCAGATGCAGCAACTGCCCTGAGGCATCCATGCTGTCCCAAAGTGACATGTTCTAATTGCTTAGAAAAATATGCCACTGGTTGGGGACTATCTCCCAACTTCTGTACAAGGACACCTTGGGGGGGGGTTCCCTGTTTTTCAGCCACATAGAAGAAAAATGACTTATTAAGATTAGGATTCCTAGGGTTGGAGCTGATCCCAATTTCTCCTTGAGGGCATTAAAAGCTTGTTTACAGTTACAATCCCATTCAAAAGGATCTACATCTGCTTCTTTCAGAGCTTCATATAAAGGCTTAGCTATATGCCCAAATACAGGCACTCATAAATGGCAGAAGCCTGTCATCCCTAGGAAAGCCCAGAGCTGCTTTCTAGTTTGGGGTTTCAGAATGCCCAAGGTGGCTTCCCTTCATTCTGGCAAGATTGCCTGGGCGCCAGGGATTAGGACATATCTTAAGTATTTAATCTCTTGAATTGAAGGTTGGGCTTTATGTGGTGAGACCTTATACCCATTAGCTCCCAGAAAATTTAGCAACCTGATGGTATTTTCATCTGAGTCTCTTTTGGTTGGGCTAGAAATCAGCAGATCATCTACATATTAAATAATAATGCCCTTATTTAATTGTAACATCTCTAATTCTCTAGCCAGTGTATTTCCAGACAGATGAGGACTGTCCCTAAACTCCCTGGAGAAGAACTATAGATTTGTCCAAGTAAATTGAGAAACTAAATGACAGTCAGGGTCAGTCCATTCAAAAGTAAAAATCAATCAGGGTATACTGGAATGCAACAACAACAAAAAAGGCATCCTTAAGATCTAAGATCATAAACCAATTGGCATTCCCAGGGACCTGGGCTAATAGCATGTAGGGATTGGGCACAGTAAGATGTATGGAAATGACAACCTCATTGACAGCTTGAAGATCTTGGACAAATGTATAGTCTCCATTTGGCATTTTAACTGGCAAGATTGGCATATTACAGGGAGACTCACAGGGCCTTAACAAACCAAATTGCAAAAACCTAGCCATTAATGGTTGGATCCCTCTTTGTTCCTCTGGCTTTAAGGGGTATTGTCTCTTCCAGGGGTATGGGACACCAGGCTTAAGTTGAATGTAAAGTGGGGAAACAGTTAACACTTTGCCTGGAATCTGAGTGTCCTATACTATAGGATCTATTTGGGAGATTACTTCAGTAGGTAAAGTAGATAAGTCCCCTATTGACTTTCCTCCCTTATCTCAGGAAAGGAGGAGGAGTAATCCCTCATCTGTCTTGTGATGTCCAAAAGATATCACTGTCGGCAGCTGAGTCAAGAAATCCCTTACCAACAGGGGTGGAGTACTCAGACATGATAAGAAAGGCATGTGAGAAAACCAAAGTCCCTGAAAACAGCTTAGATGATAGGTCGAATGGCATCTATGGGCTTGTCCATTTATCCCCATGACCATACAGTTTTGGGGTGACAGGCTCATTATAATGGGTCAAAACAGAGTAAGCAGTGCCTGTGTCCAGGAGAAAATTAATATTCCTACCTACGACATCAAGGGTTGCCTGAGGCTCCTGGGGATACGTCTAGCTGTCTGATGGGAGCTGTGGCCCAAAGTCTCAGGCCCCATCACACTTGGGCTTGCCTGGCTATTTCAGCCATTATTGGTTCAGGTACTGATGGCTCCCTGTGGAACACTGGGCAGTTGCTCTTCCAATGGCCAGTTTTCTTATAATGTGCACACTGATTTATGCCCTAGGCATGGTAACTTGGATGCCCAGTTTTGGGCTTCCCACCTTTCAGCTTCCCTTGTTCAGGCCAAGAGCCAGGAGGGCAATCCCATGTGGGAGGTGAGCTTAAGGCTGCAGCCAAGAGCTGCACCTTGTGGCACGTCCTTCTTGCTCTTTTTGTTTCCTCTGCTTTGTCCCTGTTATTAAGAACTAAAAACGCCATACCCAAAAGCTGTTCGATAGGAGTTTGGGCACCCATAGCTGCTTTTTGTAGTTTCCTATGAATATCAGGGGCAGACGGGATTTTACAAAAATATACTACTGAAAGGGTTTGTCCTTCCCTTGAGGCAGGATCAGTGGTAGTATATTTCTTGATTGCCTTAACTAGATGCCCTTGAAACAAAGCTGGATTCTCATCTTTGCTGTGAGAAACTTCCTTAGCCTTTTCGTAGTTAAGAAGCTTTTGCATATATTTCTTTATCCCTTCCAACAAACAAGTGATCCTATGATCTCTTCTCCCTGAGTCCTCACTGCCATTCTGATAGTTCTACATTGGATCTCAATCTGGAACTGCTATACCTCCTGCCTGATATATATGTATGTATGTGTGTGTGTGTGTGTGTGTGTATATATATATGTATATACACACACACACACATACATACATATACATTTTATATATATATATATATATAGAGAGAGAGAGAGAGAGAGAGAGATCATGGTTTGGGTAGCAAGCCAATACCTCATCTGCATGAGCCCTAACTGTCCCCAAAATGCATGATTTCTCTTCCACTGTATAACACAGAGACAATAAAACATGCAGATCCTGCCAAGTTAAATCGTAGGTCAGAGTTAATTTCTCAAACTCATCTATGAATTTTCTGGGATCTTCAAAGAAATAACAAAACTTCTCTTTACAGAGCCAAATGAGACATAGAAAAGAGAACATGTGCTCTCACAGCACCTTCTTCCCCATCTGCCACCTATCTAAGTGGACGAAAGTTTCCCCTTGGAAGTTGATAGGAAGCTCCGCTTTGAGTAGTACTTGTTGGTCTAAGTTTATCAGGGAGTGGTGGTTATAGAGTGGGACTAGATGGATAAGGAGGAGGGGACGCAGGGTTCTCAATAAAACTTTCAGATGGACTACAGGGAGAAAGGATCGACACATCTGAATCTTCAGAGCTGACAGAAGGAAGTTCTGCTCCACACAAAACTGCCCCCGGAACGGGGGGGGGGGGGGGGTGGGGCGGCATGCATTAAAGGATCATCTATTATGTCCAGCTCTTTTTCTTCTTTTCCTCTCATCAAACATTCACATGCCTGCTGCAGGGTTTTATCCTGACTGAGTAGCAAAAATGCTTGAACATATGGTATTTTATTCCATTTTCTCTCCTGCTTACAAAACAAATCGAGCTGTAATATTAAATTCCATAGTTCCAGTAAGAGGCCGTTTCTCTTGTTTTTCCAATTAATACCAAGGTCAAACAGTATTTTACGGAAACCCCAGTTTTCTCTTCTTAAGTCCATTCAGTTTAAACTGGTGCTTGATGTTCAAGAATACATCCTAGTGGTGAGTTCTCTAGAATTGATGCTGTGGTTCCCATCAAGGAAGCAGATGCTGTTCAACGAAAAGTTCCAACTTTTCTTTTTTGGGATCGTATTGTCACTGGCCAAGTTCCACTTAAAAGGATGAGAGGTTTTCTAAGGTCAGCTGCATTAATGAGGGGGTCCTTGCCGAAATTTGAATTCCCTTATTTGCATTATCCAAATAATTTAAGTGAGCCAAGCCCTGAATCTTAGACTTTAACAAAAATGTCAAATAAAGCAAAGGAACTTGGAGAGGATTTAGATGGGAATCACCAGAGCAAGCAGGAACTGGGCAATAGCAACAGTGTGGATTGAACAAGCAAAGCCAGTCTGCCCAAATCCAAGAAAGGAAAGAAGTTGTTTTTTTTTAGTGTGTAAAATGAAACAAAACAGCAAGGAGAAGAGTCGCCTGATTTCTATCCCAGTGCTTCTTGATCACACCTAGTTGGCAAAGCAGCAACAGACAACCACATCTATCTAATATTATTGCTCTTAGCTGTTAAACATCGAGTCTCAATCAGCAATTGTAAAGACAGAGCCTTTAATGCTTTTTGTTCTGAATGTTTCGCAAGCAAATGGACAGAAATCAGAAGGCACATAGGAAAAGAGTAAAATCCCTAAAGACCAGTTAAATAAAGTCTCCTGAAAGTGACGGTGAAACAGAGAAAGCAACCAAGAAATTGATTCATGCAGCAAGGAGGACAAGGCAGATTAATGCAAAGAGCACAGCCTGCAGTGCCCAACCTGTTTTCAGTCAAGAAGGACTTTATTGAGAGGGGTCTCTAACCCCTTAAATCTTAGCAGGGACTCTAACACTCCTAAGTTGGGCCTCTAACCCAAGGTCAGTCAAGCACCCTTGCCTTTTATTAAAAGAGGACACTATCCCACTCTGTCTTAGGAGAGACTCTAACTCCCCTAAGTTGGGCCTCCAACCCAATCCCATTCTTTACCCAGATATATGCACCCCACTTACCCAAAGTCAGCCAACTGGTGTACACAGATGATTTTCCTTTGGGTCGGGTCTCTTCAGTATCATTCTTGCCATGGTCCACCAGAAATATTTTACCAGAAAGTGGTCTTGATCCAGACCCCAAGAGAGTATTCTTGGATGTCAAACAAGAAATAATTCAGGGAGAGTATGCAGTGTGAAGTAAAAGCAAGTTTATTAAGAAAGCCAGGCGTGGTGGCTCATACCTGTAATCCCAGCATTTTGGGAGCCCAGGGGAAAAGGCTGCTTGAGCTCAGGAGTTCAACACCAACTTGGGAAACATAGTAAGAACCCATCTCTATAAAAAAATAAAAACAAACAAAAAATACATGCCTGTAGTCCTAGATTGAGGAGGCTGAGGCTGGAGGATTGCTTAACCCTGGGAGGCTGAGGCTGCAGTGAGATCAGATGGCACCATAGAACTCCAACCTGGGTGACAGAGCAAGACTCTGTGTCAAAACAAAACAAACAAACAAGCAAAACTCTCACATTCAGACTTTGAGCTAGATGACCCTGTGATTTCTCATTTAAATAGGACACTTTGAAAGTGAAAAGGGATTCTGCAAAAAGCTATACCGGCTCAAGAAACATAAATTGGTATTGTATGAGGACTTGGTAAAAATTATGCCTCCCACTCTTCACTGATAGCCTGCCTCTAGTTTCCTCTGTCAAATTTGCTTCCTTAAACATCACTTTCAGCATGGAATCCCTTATGCTCAAAAAGCCAGCAGCTATCTGTTTCCTGGGAAGTCAAGCAAAAAACCTCTTACCAGATTTCTGAGGTACTTTAAAATCTGACCCTTCCTTAGCAAACCTCAATTGCCACTGTGCCCAGCATGCTCATTGTAGTATCCTTGCTGGGCTTGCTGAGCACAGGAACTCACATGTCTTGTAACCACTGTCTCCAGCACCTGCCTAGCCCCCAGCACCTGCACAGCCCCCAGCACGTAGCAGGTGCTCCAGTATGAGAATGCTAAGAAGGGCTCTTGGCTTTCCACAGCATGGAGCACACTCTTTCCATCTGCTCTCTGCTCTATTGCACCTAAGATGCCTTGCCATCTCTCCCAGACCCACTTAATTCCTACCAAATTCCAATCAAGGTGACAGCATGTACACTCTCCCCTACCTTCCATTGGCATAAGATGAAATAATGCTTTAAAAAATTTAGATGTATACAACCCATTCCAAAACAAGAGGAAAATCTCGTGAAACTGAATGCAGAGGAAATTCACATTGATGGGGCAGGGGGTTGAAGTCACATGGCCCAAGGGCGCTCATGGCCAGACAAGGGATGATGGTGGGTCCTGGGCTTCAGCACTGCCTGGGAAGGTCTGCAGGGCCCATGGTGGGACACTGGAATCTCTGTGTAGCCAGAGCCCCCGAAGTGAAATAACTCCACTGGAGAGCCCAGAGGTGGGTGGCAGCTGGGAGTGAGCAGCTCTGGGAGGAAACAGAGGCCGCCAAGCATAACAGGAGTCAAAACAGAAGTGAGGCTGGGTGGCACAAATGGAGCACTTCCCATCTAGGGTGGGAGTCTGTGAAGGTTAATTTTATGTGTCAGTGTGACTAGGTCATAATATCCACATATTGTTCAAACATTAGATATTTCTGGGAAGGTATTTTTAAGATGAGATTAACATTTAAATCAGTAGTAAGCCAGATGTGTTGTTCATGCCTATAATCCTGGTGCTTTGGGAGGCCAAGGCAGGAGGACCGCTGGAGGCCAGGAGCTGGAGACCAACCTACGCAACACAGCAAGACCCTGTTTCTGCAAAAAATAAAATAATTAATTAGGTATTGTGACATGCACTTGTAATCCTTGCTACTCTTAGCTATTCAGGAGGCTGAAGTGGGAGAACTGCTTGGGCCCAAGAGTTCAAGCCCATCTTGGGCAATGTAGCAAGAGCACATCTCCAGAAAAAAATTTAAAAATTAGCTGGGCATGGTGATATGTGCCTGTAGTCCCAGCTAGCCAGGAGGCTGTGGCTGGAGGATCACTAGAGTCCAGGAATTCAAGGTTACAGTGAAGTATGATTGTGCCACTGCACTTAAGCCTGAACAACAGAGTGAAACTCTATCTCTAAAAAACAAACAATAAATAGATCAGTAGACTTTGAGTATAGCAGATTATGCCTCTATTATGTAAGTTCTGCCTATAGGTGGTCTTTGGACTCAAAGTGCAATTCATCCCTGGGTCTCCAGCCTGCTGCCTTACCCTACAGAGTTTGGATTTACCAACCCTCCACAATCAGATGCACCAATTCCTTAAAATCTCTCTTTCTCCATGTAAATATCTCCTGTTGGCTCTGTTCTCTGGAGAACCATGAGTATTACAGAGTCCTAAATCCCTTAATGTAGGAAATAGCCAGTGTTTCCAGACCAGGCTGTTAACATCCAGGTTGTTAAGATGGAAAGAGTTCAGCACCGAATGCTGAGCAGGATGAACTCAAAAACCACCATAAAACCTCACATCTATGTGTAATTGCTCATTTATTGGGGGCTATCGATTTAGTGATTTATTGCCAGGCTCTGTTCTAAGTACTGGAGATTCGGTGGGGGAACACTCACACACATATAGGATGTATGTAGAATATGATACATATATATGTTTTTTATATAAATATACAACTTTAAATTCATGTGTAGATAAGTACTATGAAGGAAAAATAAACAAATGGTCAGGGAAAGCCTTTCTGAAGAGGTGGCATTTAAGCTGAGACAGAATGAAGTGGGGGACAAGTCAAGTGAAATGACCAAACATGGATAACAAAGGGGGAGGTCTTATAAGCAAGCAGGAAGAAAAGACTTGCCCCTTACAAAACAATGGTAAATTGGCAGCTGCCACTTCAGCACTGAAGGTAAATACTAGAATAATTCCATCCCCAAGTAAAGTATTGCTCAGGAGTGACAGTGAGATGGACACAGCCAGACACCAGGGCTAGGAAGATTGGCTGTCTGAGTACCTTCCTGAAAGAACTACCGAACTTTATCTATTTCCCGTAAGAGAAAATGAATCCAAAAGGTGTGGAACAGAAAAACAATGGTGAACGAAGAAATTATTACAACGTGTCCAAAATCGTAAGTTACATTTTCCCTGTATTTTAAGTCTTGTGCATAATATACTAGATAAACACCTGGAAGATGGGAAATAGGGGAAATTTGGAAAGATGTTAAAGTGTCTAAGGCCTTTGTCTTGAGGAGGAGGAGGTTAGAGATTCTGATTCCATTTAGACCTGGTCACAGTACATAGCTTCTCCTCATTCTGCACAGTCTAGATTGGGTTGGATTGAACCTTCTTCATGAGTCATCTCTGATTACCCAGCTCTCTTTCATTTGTCTCCAGAACTCCTCTAGCAGTTTTAGCCTGTCCATACAATTTAGCCCTTAGCCACACAGTGTCACTTGTCTACATAGTGCTGAAGGCTCAGGCTCTCAAGTTGCCATTGATTAATTGGCTGGAGTGGCATTGAGAAAAGCACCTGGCTAACACCTGCTTCTGATGCACCATTACCTAGCTTTGTGAGCTTGGACACGTTGCCAGCCACTCTAGGTTTCAGAGGTTTTTCAGTCGGTAAAATGAGAGGATATAGTGCGATGGCTGCTAAGATTTCTTCTAGCATAAATAATCTGTCTTGCTTCTTCCACTCCTTTCCTGCATTTCCTGGAGAGAAACTGTCCAGAAAGATCACCAGGTGATGACCTACCTAAAGAGTGAGACCCTGTCTAACAGACTAAAGTGCAGTGGCATGATCATGCCCATTGCATCCTGGACGTCCTGGGCTCAAGTGATCCTCCCACCTCAACCTCATGAGTAGCTGGGACCACACCCACCTAATTTTTTTTTATTAATATTTGTAGAGATGAGGTTCCACTATGTTGGTCAGGCTGGTGTTGAACTCCTGGGCTCAAACAATCCTCCTGCCATGACCTCCCAAAGTATTGGGATTATAGGTGTGAGCCACCGTGCCCAGCATCTGTTGCATATTCTTTTCAGCTTCCTGTCTCCTGCACACGGACTTTCTCCCTAGACACTGAACCAGTGACTTAATCTACCCTTTGACGCCTGCCTGATCCCTTAAGTCTCACCCAGATCCCCCACAATGGCACTGATGTCCTACTTAGGTGCTGGCTTCTGCTCCAACTGACACCTACCTGGGTCTGGGTTACTTCCATGCTTTCCCCTTCTCCTGGGTTGTCAGTCTTTTCAGCTCTTCAGATCCCATGTGCTCACTCCTTGTATGTAATACTACACGACAGCAAAAACATAGATTTATTAAAAGCAAAGACCTCAGAAACTACAGGGGATGTTGAAAATTTCTTCAAAGACTGTAAGGTACACCTCTATACCAGCCTGCTCTCTCCCAGTACCTTTCTTTATAGCCTTGAGGTCAGGTATTAACAAGGGTCAGAGGAGGGGTATGTTGTATGGGAAAACAGTCAGCTTTCTTCTTCTTGAAAACACTGATGTGCTTCTACACTGCTGCCTAGACTCCCTTGGGTGCATATTCTTAGGCCTTTTATCAGAAACAATGTTTTCTTATTTGGTGACAACTTTTGATGGGCCAGATATATATTCCAAAGTAAGAGTTACAGCAAGAGACAGCATATACATATAAATTATCTATTGCTGCCTAACAAATTACCACACACTTAGCAACCGACAAGAGTACACCTTTATTATCTCACAGTTTCTGTGGTCAGGCTTCTAGGCTTGAATTACCTGAGTCCTCTGTTTCAGGGACTCTTACAAGGGTATAATTAATGTGTGAACTGAAGCTGTAGTCTCATCTGAAAACTCAACTGGGGAAGGGATTCATATCCAAGCTCACATGATTGTTGGCAGAGTTCAGTTCCTGGAATGTTGTTGAACTGAGGGCCTCTGTTCCTTGCTAATTGTTGGCCAGAGGCCACCCTTAGTTCTGTATGCAATGTAATAATGGAAACGAAATCCCATCACCTTTGTCACATTCTGTTGTTAAAAAGGAAGTCATAGGTCCTACCCACACTCAAGAGGAGAAGATCACATGTGGTACAAACACCAAGCAGTAGGGATCCTGGGGCAGTAAAATATAGTGGTGAAGACATGGACTCTGGAGTTGTCTGCTTTCAAATCTCAGACCCACCATTTAGTATCTGTGTTTCAGTTTCTTCTTTGTGTAACAGGGATAATAATACTAGTTGTGTTATAGGGTTGTTGTGAGGATTAAATGAGTTATTAAATTTCTTAGCACAGCCTGGCATATAGTAATTGTCATGTTACTTCTAATTACTGAATTTTCTCTTTGTTGCTCTTTCTAGAGAGGAGGGCATGGCAGCTGGGCAATGTTTGCCTTCTCTCTAGAAGATTTTACACTCTTAGGCAGTGGTGCTTTTCAATCATTTCCACATACATATCAAGTATACACAGTGGTTTGAAGATAATTACAAATAAGTCTCATGTTATGCATTTAACAAATTGCTTCCTATTGATTTATGTCAGGTTACTCAAGGGGAGGGTGAGAGCCCACAAATGATAAGTAAGGTGACTAGAGCCAACAATTCAGATAGAAGAGTCTTTGGGGGCAATTTGATATCGTACAAAGTGCTTTCATCTTTAGGAACTGTTAAGATTGGACCATCAAATATTTATGGGCTTTAGCAAAACCTGTTGTCCTTCAGCTAGCTTGTGGAGTCTGTTACATGAGTTCTGAATTAAAACTATTGCCTACGGTGGGCCTTTCGGAAGGGTTCTGTGCAGAAAATGATCTTTAAAGATGCTTTAGCTTTGTAATTGAAGGAGTAGATGGAATTGGCCCCTGTGCAGCCTCCAGGTAGGAATTGTAATAACTTTGTTTAAAATAGTGATATGATGTATTAGGAAGAAAAGGAGGTTTAAACAAGCCCAGAAAAACCATACAGTATTGTGATATTATGAAATATGTGTTTGGTCTTTGTCCCCGTTTTCTGGTACAAAGCTTCTAAAACCCTTTGTCCTGGTTTCCTGATACATACTCCTAAAGCCTGAGTGATAAGAGTGTCCTTTGCATGTTATTGAGCTGACTCAATAACATAGGTGGCTGGGGGCCCCTAAATAGCTTCAGGACAGGGGCTCGTCATTGGAAAGACCAAGGCATTGAAGATTGGGCCTTTTAGCCCCAGCCTCTAACCTCAGGGTTGGGGAGAGGGACTGAAGGTTAAGTTGATCACCAGCGGACAGTGATTTAATCAATCATACATTGGTAATGAAGCTTTTAGTTTGGAAAGTTTCTGGATAGCTAAACACGTGGAGGTTCCTGGAGGGTGGTGTGCCCAGAGAGGACACAGAAGCTCCACATCCCTTCCCACAAACCCTTCCCTACACACCTCTTCACCTGAATCCTCCGTAATGTCCTTCATAATACACTGGTAAACCTAAGTGTTTCCCTGAGTTCTGTGAGCTGTCTTAAACTTGAGGAGGGGGTCATGGACATCCCAATTTATAGCCAGTTGGCTGGAAATACAGGACACAACCTGGGTCTTGTGATAGGCATCTAAAGTAGGGGGCAGTGTATGGAACTGAACACTTAACTGTGGGAGTTTCAGAATTGGGTTGAATTACAGGATACTCATTTGGTGTCTTCCTGAGAATTGCTTGCTCGGTGTGTGGGGAAAACTCCCACATATCTGGTGGCAGAAGTGCTGGGTGAGAAAAACACCAACACCAACACTGTTTTTCCCCTATACCTAATAACTATATTTCACCAAATTAAGAAAACATTCAATAGTAATAAAGATTCCAGAATTTAAATAGCCAATGATGTTGGAATAATCACCATGAGTCACTATTTTTAGAAAGTTTGACAAAGGACAGATTTTGTCTAGTACCATACCAGTAGTGCAGGCTCACAGTGTTGTCAGTCAAGACAGATGCAAATGCCTGTCACTAGGATAAGTGGCAAAATGACAGAGCTGAGCTAGCAGATGTCAAATGCTCAGAGTAAGTGTGTCTATTAGGATTACATTTAGCTGCAAGTAACAGAACACCTAACTGACAAGGCCCAAACAAGGGAGGGGTTTATTTGTCACATGCAACACAAAGTCTGGAGGTAGATGATTCTCGGCAAGTATACCAGTTCCAAATGTCATCAAGGACAAGTTCTGTTTATCTTTCTCTTCTGTCTTAGCAAGTGGCTTTCATTTTCATGGTCTCCAGATGGTGGCTGCATCCCCAGGTGTCATCGGGGAGGGAGAGGCTGAAAGGCAGTAGGTAAGGAGCTGTGCCCATCCCTTTAAAGAACTTCCCTCAGAGCTCTATCCAGTAACTTCCTTTTATTATGAAGACTAAGCTCTGATTATTATTATTATTTTTTGAGACAGAGTCTCATTCTTCTCACCCAGGCTGGAGTGCAGTGGCGCAATCTCAGCTCACTGAAACCTCTGCCTCCCGGGTTCAAGCAATTCTCCTGTCTCAGCTTCCCAAGTAACTGGGACTACAAGTTCATCCCACCATGTCCAGCTAATTTTTTTTGTATTTTTAGTAGAGAAGGCGTTTCACCATGCTGGCCAGGCTGATCTTGAACTCCTGACCTTATGATCTGCCTGCATCGGCTGCCCAAAGTGCTGGGATTACAGGCATGAGCCACCACACCCAGCAACAGCTCTGAATTTTTTTTTTTTTATCTTGGCCAAATTCCTATCTAAGGGGTCTGGGGAGTCATGCCCTATAAACCATAAATTCTCATCAGCTGGGCATTTGTTAACCCTATATATTGTGATTTATTTTCCAGCTTGACTCTGGCCTAACATTATGTGGCAACAAAGAAAATCAACATATTTTACTGCTAAAGCATGTTTTTTGTCATATTTTGAAATGGCCCTGCCAGATGTCCTTTGTGGGGGAAAATTCACATCTGTAAGGAATCTCTATTAACATAGCTAGACATTTTCCTTTCAGGCCCTTCCAATTCTGGATAGATGAACTGAGAGTCTAACACCTTTTAAAGGGTCTGGATAGGAAACATTTGTCATCTATTGTTTCTAACGGCAGCTGCTATGAGACTGCCAAAGAACCTTGGTCTCCACAATCTTATCTTAACCCAAACATTTCCTTTCTATTAATCTCAGGTCCTTAGACAAAAACTCAACCAATTGTCAATCAGAAAATGTTTAAATTCACATATAGCCTGGAAGCTGCCCTCCTTCCCACCCGTGGCCCTCCTCTTCCGTGCCCCCAACCCCCCGACTTCCCCTCACCCCTGGCTTTAAGTTGTCCCACCTTTCTAAACCAAACCAATGTATTTCGTAAATGTATTTGATTGATGTCTCATGCCTCCCTAAAATGTATAAAACCAAGCTGCACCCTGACCACCTTGGGCACACGCTCTCAGGACCCCTTGAGGGCTGTGTCACGGGCCATGGTCACTCATACTTGGCTCAGAATAAATCTCTTCGAATATCTCATGGAGTTTGGCTCTTTTTGTTGACAATTACATGGGCCAGAACTGTGTAACATCGCTACTTCTAGCCACGAGGTTGCCTGGGAAAGAATATATTTTATTTTCCTGGCCTCTGTAGGAAGAGGTAGGGGAAGGTAAGGGGGAAAAGGTTGTGAAGGGTTTTTGAGTTTCTGATTCACAGAGGTTACCACAGTAATTTCTAGAGCTCTACATACACCTTGTCACTCTTGTTTGCATATCTCAAGCCGAGTTTTCAAATTATTTCTTTTGTCTATGAGCAGGAGACAGAGATGTCTTATGGCGGCATTAGAGAATTGGATAATTTAATATTAATAATTGGCTGAACCACATGTGTAAAGAAAAACCTCATATCTGGTTACACCCATATCAGTGACCACAAAAGTATTCCTACCACTAATCCTGGGTGCGGTCATTTGGACAATACAACTTTTAGTAAATTGTGTCTTAGTTCCTAGTGGTCAAGAGGAATGAACATAAATAGTCTTGTTCACAAAAGCCTGTCCTTTTAGAGTGAAGGCCATGACTTGTTTTTATTCTTTCTTTCTCTCTCTTTTCTTTTCTTTCTTTTCTCTTTTCTTTTCTTTTCTTTTCTTTTCTTTTCTTTTCTTTTCTTTTCTTTTCTTTTCTTTTCAGGCAGAGTTTTGCTCTTGCTGTCCAGGCTGGAGTGCAATGTTGTGATCTCGGCTCGCCACAACCTCTGCCTCCCGGGTTCAAGCAATTCTCCTGCCTCAGTCTCCCTAGTAGCTGGCATTACAGGCGCAGGCCAACCATACCCGGCTAATTTTTGTGTTCTTTTTTAGTAGAGATGGGGTTTCACCATGTTGGCCAGGCTGGTCTCAAACTCCTGACCTCAAGTGATCCACCTGCCTCAGCCTCCCAAATGCTGAGATGACAGGCGTGAACCACTGAGCCCAGCTGTTTTCATTCTTTTAGAAAACCCAGCAGCCGCCAGCTAGGACATGGCAGCTCTCAATCAATACCTCATTCAGGAGGTACACAGTCCCTTCCTCTCTGACTGTCTCCCATGGTCACAAGGCCAGGGCTAACAAAGCAATTCACTTGCATGTGACATTGGCCCTCTAGCATATAGCATTAAAATTCTGTAAACTGCTATACTACTGCTTGGCTTCCATCAGAAGGTGAGATGTGCTCATCAAAATACCCAGTGTAAATATCTTGCTTCATATCTTGGCAAAGTGCCCCCTCACTTTTCAGTATCACCGTATCATGTGCCCTGCATAGGGAACATTTATTAACTCATTTTGACCACGGCTGTTCTCATTTCCCACAAATAATCAAGGTAAATTGCAAGGATCGCTTTCTTACTGCAAAGGGAGGAGGACAGAAAAAAAGAGGCTGAAATCTGAATTTCCTTATGGAGGGGTATGTGAGAAAGGCCGTGGGGCACACATGCATGTCACAGTCAGCTGGTTATGGTGAGAGGGAAGAGGGGTTGGATAGGAAAGAGAACTAATTCTGTAAAGCTTCAATAAATACCCTGGCCTGATTCCCACTTAAAAAGACGCCAAGTCTTTGAGGAAAATACCTAGCTGATCATTAAGCAAGCTGGCAGAGTATGTGTAATGAGACTGAAATCATGCGTTCGCCTCGGCATTTAGTCAAATTGCTTTGACACTTTATTGACAAGAAAAATAAAATGGTTAAATGAATCTATCCTATAGGTGGAAGGAGAGATTTTTGGAATTTGTTTCAAAACAGGATTTTGACAAAATGCTGTTACTCGCCTGGTCCCACCGAGCCTCTGGGAACTCTAATCCTTTGAAAGCTATTGATTTCCTTTTGTTTGATATGGCAAGGCACACTTTCTCACAACTCAATTAGAACGCATTTTTCCAGTGGGCAATGATCTTGATCACATTAACATTCATGAGATGAGCCTGTGTTCCTCTGTTGTTTAATAAAAGACATAAAATCTGGGGATATTATTCAGTCATAGTAGCCCATCACCTTGGGACAATATTGCCACTGCAATTCCATTAAAAGCACTAGTTATTGAAAGGAAGGTAGCAATAACAAAAAATTATTGCTTTTAGGCAACAACTAAAAAATACTTGCTTGTCATGAATGTCCTGTCTTGGTTGCTTAATCAAGAGTAGAAGCACACATGCTCCAGGCAGCTGGAGAGGCTGCAGTGGCTCAAAAGTAATGGTCATGATGACAAGACCAAAATCTCACTCATAAAGGAAAGATTTGGTGTGCGCCTCTTCAGTGCTTTCTTCTAGAGCTTCTGTTCCACAGCAAGGCAGGTCCTACTCCCACTAGCAAACCCCTCCTCTTCCTTGTTGGGATGGCACGTTTCCAACCAGATGCCTTCTACATATTAGTTGATTAAATTCTCACCACAAGCCTAAGAGGAAGGTATTACAACCTATCTTGTAAATCATTGTCATTAAGCATCTTACCCAGGGTTATATTGCCAATGAATGATAGAAACTAGGGTTAGAAATCAGATCCTTGTAAGTCACAGAGTGATAGCGAGACTGAAATTTACACAAGTGAAGAGTTAGCCTATATACAGGTTTTCTGTTTTTAGCCAGAATGTGTAATAAGGGAAAATACAGACTCATTCTTTCAGTTTTTTCAGATTGCTTCCTTGGCTCCATCGACAAGTGGCCCCTACCTATATTCTGACGCCTTCTCAGCGATGAGTCATTGTGTTAGTTGGCTCCTATTTCCGTAATAAAATCCAATAGACTGCATACGTTAAACAGCAATGTATTTCTTACAATTCTGGAGGTTGGGAAATCCAAAATAAAGGTGCTGGCTGATTGTTCCTGGTGGGTGCTCTCTTCCTGGCTTGTAGATCTACCTTCTCTGTGTCTTCACATGGTAGAGAAAGAGAAATAGCAGGTTCTCTGGTGTCTCTTCTTAAAAGAGCACTAATTCCATCATGAGGACCCCACCCTTATAATGTCTTCTAATCCTGATTATCTCCTAAATGCCCACTTCCAAATACCATCACATTAGGGGTTAGGGCTTCAACATGTGAATTTTGGGGTGACACAAACATTCAGTTCATAACAGTTATCAACAATGCTTTTTTCAGCCCAGATGCTCAGAGAACAACAAAATCACTTATCCAGTGTAAGGACATCACTTAGCCAGTGTAAGGACTCCCAGCGAGCACATTGTGATTGTGCTCAGGAGGCCAGCCCAGGTCTTCAAGACAGGTGCAGCATCCAGCATCAGGAAGAAGGAGTGTGATGTAGACATTCTCAAGGGCCAAACACTTCATCCAGATCCTCAGCCCAGTCCCTTCCTATCTTGGGTCCTTCTCTGGGCATTGATTTCCCCTGGTTCTTCATTAAGGCCCCAAGAGGGTCACACAAGTTTATTGATTGATTGATTGATTGACTGATTGAAATGGGGTCTCACTTTGTTGCCTAGGGTGGTCTTTGAACTCCTGGGCTCAAATGATCCTCCCACTTTGGCCTCCCAGAGTATTGGGATTACAGGTGTGAGCCCCTGTGCTTGGCTAACAGTCTTTCCTGCAGAGGAAGCAGCATCCCTTCTTTCTCCATCCCCTGCTTATATCTTAAGTCAGGTTGAGCTCATCACTGCTGGTGAGCAGAAGTGCTGAACAATGGCCATCTCAGTCCATTCTGCAGAGACCAGTTCATTCAGAGGAGCCCCTACCATCATTTCAGTCTGCAGCATTCTCCTCTTTGGGCTGCTATTCCTTCTCCTTTGGTTCCTGGGTTCATTTGATTATTCACTGTCTTTCTCCCATGCTTCTGACTGATGTTTCAATCATTATAAATATATATACATATATATTTAACATGAAGAGACTTTATGTTGAGTAGACACTTGGGAAGGACAGAAAATGCAAGACTTTTCATCTATCTCATGAATGGGTTTTTATTTAGAAGAAGGCTTTTTTTTCCCCTTAACCAAAGAACACTTAGTTACTGCATAATGAATAATTAAAAAGCCTCTTCTTGTGATCAGTCAGGAGTTTTTCCATGTTTAAGTTAATCCAGCTCCTCTGGCGAAGGAAATCTTTATAAAGGATAATACCAATATAACATTTCTAGTTATTATGGAATCTGAATTTCTTTTATTGAGTGGTTTAGAAATAATTATTGTTTCTCTTAACTGGGTAAATGAAATGTAGAGAGAGATATAATAATGACCTTGGGGCTTTTTTGAGGCTACAGGCTTTGCAGTGGCCAGCAGTGTCCTTGGCCACTTTGGGGTAATTTGATACAGTCCCTCAGTAATGAGGAAAGAGGACATGAATAAGGATAGAGGGAAACTTAGCCTAGAACACAGTGCCTTTGCTTAATGAAAATTACTGTTTTCTTACTTCTTTGAGAGTTCAAAGACCCAGGGTGATTTTCCTAAATGGTTTTAGCTAACTGGGTGCAGAAAGGAAGATGAGAATTAACGGCACCCTCACTGGAAAGTTTAAAGTCTAATTAGCTCTTGGGCTGGCTGAGTTTTGTTAATTCATCGATGGGGTTTTGGGAGGGCAGGCAGGCCAGGCAGGTGGTGAGAGCTAAGTTCAAATGAAGAGTGCAGGGAAAAGCAACCAACCAAGAGGATTTTTCCCACATTTTGACCCACCTGGCCCATAAGCCACTACTGATTTATGACCTTGTTAACAGGCTCCAAGAGAAACTTAGAATAGTGGCCCACTTACACTTATCATTAATTTTCTATAGCTCAGGATTCTGTAAGTAAATGGATTAAAAAACCATTTGATCTTCAAAAAGAGGTTTATGGTTGCTTTGATGATTAAGTGCCCAGGGGACACATGGATTATCATGGATAATGGATTAGGAGAAGTAGGGTATTAAAAAAAACAAACTCTCCTCCCTGGCCACATATAGATGATGGTGAGTGGTTACATGGGGACTAGGTTAACTCTGTCATGCATTTGAATGACTAGTAGAGATAAACAGAGTGAACTTGGTTAAGCCGAGGGAACCCATTTTTCTTTCCCAGTAGGAAAATTGAATGTTGTAGGTACAGCTTTGAAATGCAACCTCCATTATCTCAAGATGATAAATTCTTGGGAAAAATACTTTGGCAACCGCAAGTTAAGAGCTGAAAAAGCACTCAGAGAAATGACATGACCTTTGTATGTTTACCAGAGGTTAACATCTGTCCAATGAGTCTCTATGACAAAATTCTAACCCGTAGAGAAGAGCTCTCATGTAGAAGGCTCCCTCAGCTAGTTTCTCTGTTTCTACTCTGTTTTTTATCTTTTCATGGAATTACGGATCATAAATAGAGGATGAAAAAGGACCCATGCTCCTGAGCTACAGCTGTGGGGTGGGAAAAATAGTGGGAGAGGAAGGGGTTTCGTGGTATAGCACATGACTTGTCATGGTGCAAGAAATAATATTTGAAGTTTGGTCTCCTATCAAGGGTGACTTTTCCTAACAACAGGAAACAAATGTAAACTCTCTCCTTCATTCCAGCTCTTAAAAGAGAACGTATCAGGAATTTGATTTCCTGACCTTTATAACTGAAGCAGTAATTTTGAGTTTGTGTATATTTATTGAACTTTATTATTGAGATTTTGGAATGTAATTTGTAACTTTGATATCACATTCTATTTTTATTTCATTCAAGCAATTACTCTTCACTAGGCTTAATATTGGAATATCTGGCCCTCTGTAGCTGTGTAGCATTGAGAACATCACCTAATCTCTTAGAACCATAGTAATTTTATCTGCAATATCTTATTCTGCTGACTTTTCCATGTTGTTAGGAGAATAAAAAGAAAAATGAGATCTTATCGACTAAAGTGCTTTTTAAAACTATCATGTTAAAGAAACTCAAGGAAATACTTTTTACAGGAGCTTTGGGAGACCAGAGAGGACATGTTAAATGCTGTTATCTTATACCTTTTAAAAACAATGGCTTCTTGAAAAAGAGCAAGATCATGTCCTCTGCAGGAACATGGATGGAGCTGAAAGCCATTATCCTTAGCAAACTAGTGTAGGAACAGAAACCCAAATATCACATGTTCTCACTTATAAGTGGGAGTTGAATGATGGGAACACAGGGAGGGGGGCCAATACATACTGGGGCCTATCAGAAGGTGGACGGTAGGAGGAGGGAGAGAATCAGGAGAAATAACTAATGGGTACTAGGCTTAACACCTGGGGCATGAAATAACCTACTCAACAAACTCCCATGACACAAGTTAACCTATGCAAGAAACCTAAACATGATTATTTAGATTACGTAAATCATGTCCAAAGACCACTTACTCTGCTTCCTCCCATTGCTCCGGGAGAAACAGTTGATTATAATGAAGTGCCACAAGAACATTTTGGAGTGAGGGGGAAAAATGTATATGCATACACACACACACATACACACATACAGCAGCTAATAAATACCTAAGAGTGTAGATGATTTACACGTATTATACATGGATGATTTACATGTATTATACACCCCATGGCTGATATATGAAAGTCTAGTTAATAAGCCAAACATATTGTTTAGGCCAATATGTATCACCACTCAATTTAAGGCAGGAGTGGAAACTCAGTTGCCTACCACAGTCAAGACGGTAACAAATGAGGAAATTAGGCCAGGCATAGCGGTATGTGCATTATGTACAGTGAGGGTTATGGTTAACTAGAGCATGCCTCCTCGAAGTGGTGGACACTAGGCTCCAGCTGATTGTTGCTGTGTAAGGATGTGAGGCATAGTGTTACCAGATTTCCCAATTTTTCATAGGGAGGTAGAAGTGTGGAGGTTGTGTTGGGAAATCTCTTCCCGTTAAAATTCTCTATAGGCTGAATTTGCCCTGAGAGAGTTCAGTTTATGATTTTTGCTTAAGAGTTAACTAACTAAACTACAACTCAAGTAATAATGATAAAGCTATACCCACAATTTATAATTAAAAAGCAAGAAAGAATATGTGAAATATTTAAGTGAAAATCTAACAAAAGAGGACTTGTATGCTGAAAACTACAAAACACTGATATAAGAAACATACTGTGTTCATGGGTTGGAAGGCTCAATGTAATAAAGACATCAATGTGCCCTAAATTGAGGAATGGTTTTAATGCAATTCTTATCAAAATTCAAGCAAGATTTTTTTATAGACATGTATACAAGATTTTTCTTCTTTTTTTATTTTTATTTTTTGAGACCAGGTCTCACTCTGTCACCCAGACTGGTACAATCATAGCGCAATGTAACCTTGAATTTTTGGACTCAAGTGACCTTTCTGCTACAGCTTCCCAAGTAGCTGGGACTGCAGGCATGTGCCACTGTCTGGCTAATTTTAAAATTCCAGGTTGGTCTTGAACTCCTGGCCTCAGGAATCCTCCCACGTCATCCCAAAGTGCTGGGATTACAGGCGTGAGACACTGCACCCAGCTTTAGGTAAGATTATTCTAAAATTTATATGGATAGGCAAAGGAACTAGACTATCTAAAATAAATTTGAAAAAGGAGAATAAAGAAGAAATCACTTTACTTGATTTTAAGACTGATTATATAGTTATAGTTATCTAGATCGTGTGGTATTGGTGAGGGGATAAACACATATATCAATGGACCATGGAACAAAATAGATAACCCAGAAATAGACACATACAAATATGACCAACTTATTTTTGACAAAAGTGCAAAAGCTAGTCAATGGGGGGAAGAAAAGCTTTTCCAACAGATGGTCTGGAGCAATTGGATATCCATGTACCCAACAAACAAAAACAAAATCTCATGCCTTATACAAAAATTAACTCAAAAGAGATTATAGATTTAAATGTAAAGCATAAAGTTTTAAAACATTTAGAACAAAATAAAGGAGAAAATCTTCAGTATATAGAATTTTATGAAAGGCTCGTAGACATAAGACAAAAAGCAGATCATAAAAGAAAAAAACTGGTAAATTATGCTTTATCAAAATTTGAAACTTTTGCTCTGGGAGAGACTTTGTTAAGAGAAAAATACAAGTTATGAACTAGGAGAAAACATTTGAAAACCACATATCTGATAAAGAGCTCATGTCTACAATGCATACTGAATTCTCAAAACTCAATAGTAAAACAAATAAGAAATAATCCAACCAGAAAATAGGCAAAAGACATGAAGATATAGTCACCAACAAAGATAAATGGATGGCGAATAAGTCATGAAAAGTTTTTCGATATCACTAGCCATTAGGGAAATGTAAATTAAGGAAACGATGAGACATCACTGTCTACCTGTTCAAAGAGTAAAACAAAAATAGTGACAATACCAAAGGCTGGCAATAATGTGGAAACCCTGAATTTCTCATGCATTGTTGGTAGGACTATAAAACAACACAGCCACTCTAGAAAATAGTTTGGTAGTTTCAAAACAATCTAAACTTACTCTTATTATACTACGATTTATCCCAGATAAATAAAAGTTTATGTCCACACAGAAACCTATACACAATTGTTCATAGCAGCATTTTTGGAATGGTACCAAATTGGGATTATTTCAACTGATGAGTGGTTTTATAAATATATCTAAACAATGTTGTATTGTTTGGTTCTGTGTCCTCACTCAAATCTCATGCTGAATTGTGATCTTCAGTGCTGGAGGAGAGACCTGGCGGGTGGTGAAAGATAGTACCTCTCTGTACTATCTTTGCAACAACTTGTGAATCTATAATTATTTCAAAATAATTAAAAACCAGACAAAAATAACAATTAAAAATGATGACTAATTCAAAACTCATCGCAAAGCATCTTTTCTGAAAATATCTTTGATTGTAAATATCTGCGTAAACATGCACACTGCAAGTTTTGCTGCTTGAAGTCCATTTGCATTACTACATCACTCAAGTAAATTCTAAAGTGAGCATTTAAATTTACAAATACCAAATCTCAGTAATCCTTTACTTAGCAGCTTACTAGTGGGTGGGTACTAGCAGATATTATAAAATATCTGAAAGAAAGAAAGTCTGCATTTTTGGTTCAGCTCTGGGCCCAGCAAGGGGATACTGGGCTGCTCTTTAAGAATTACTATGTTGAGATATTGAAGCAAATCAAATAATGTCTAAAGAACACAGTTCCCTGGATCATGGGGGACAGATTTCTCCCTTGCTATTCTCATGATAGTGAGTTCTCACAAGATCTGATTGTTTAAAAGTGTACAGCACTGTCTTCCTTCACACACTCTCTCTCTCTGCCGATCCACCATTGTGAAGAAGATGCCTGCTTCCCCTTGGCTTTCCATCATGATTTTAAGTTTCCTGAGGCCTCCCCAGCCATGCTTCCTGTGCAACCTGCAGAACTGTGAGTCAACTAAACCTCTTTTGTTCATAAATTGCCCAGTCTCAGGTAATGCTTTAGAGCAATGTAAGAATAGACTAATGCACTACATATGCCTATTCAGAAATAAAAAGCAACAGACTATTGAAAGATTCAGTGTAGTAGACAGAGTTGTGCCCCTCCCCTTAATTCCTTAATTTGGGAATTAAGATACCCACATCCTAATTCCCAAAACCTTTGAGTATGTTGCCTGGTATGGCAAAAGGGACTTTGCAGATGTGACTGAGTTAGAGATCTTAGGACGGGGGGGTTATTCTGGATTATCCTGGCAGGCTCATTGTCATCACAGTGGTCCTCAAAAGTGGGAGGCGGGAGAGTCAGAATCAGAGACACAAACAGAAGCCTGAGTGATGCCCGGCCTTGAGCCAAGGAACACAGGCCGTCTCTACCAGCTGGAAAAAGGCAAGGGAGCAGATTCTCCTCCTGAGCTCCAAGAAGGCTTGCAGCCCCACCAACACCTTGATTTTAGCCCAGTTTTGATATCCGATCTCCAGAACTGTTAGATGATAAATCTGTGTTGTTTTAAGTCACTAACTTAGTAGTAATTTGTTACGGTGCAATAGGAAACTAATGCTCACTCAACGTATTTAATGGACCTCAAGGGAATTACGCTGAGTGAAAGAAAAAGTCAATCTCAAAAGGTCACATACTGCATGATTCCATTTATATAGCAGTCTTTCATTTTTTGGAGAAAGGGTCTCAATCTGTGACCCAGGCTGGTTTGCAGTGGTACAATCACAACTCACTGTAGCCTGGAACTCCAGGGCCCAAAGAATTTTCCCAGCTCAGCCTCCCAAGTAGCTTGGACTACAGGTGTGCACCACCATGCCTGGCAAATTATTTTTATTTTTTGTAGAAATGGGATCTCACAATGTTGCCCAGACTAGTCTTGAACTCCTGACTTCAAGTCTCCTCTCACCTCATCCTCCCAAATTGCTGGGATTACTGGCTTGAGTCACCATGCTGGGCCATAACATTTTTGAAGTGGCAAAATTATAGAGATTGGGAACAAATTAGAGGTTGCCAGAGGTCAAGGATGGGTGGGGAAGGGTGGTAGTCTGACGATAAAGGGATAGCGTGAGAGAAATCTTTGTAGTGATTGGGTAGTTCTGTATCTTGATCATGGTAGTGGTTAAAAGAACTTCCACATGATAAAACGACATAGAACTATATACGCACATCGTGCCAATGTCAGTTTCCTGGTGTTGATACTGTGCTATAGTTACATAACATGTAACCAGTGGGGAAACTGGGTAAAGGGTGCGTTGGGACTTCTCTGTACTATCTTTGCAACAACTTGTGAATCTATAATTATTTCAAAATAATTAAAAACCAGACAAAAATAACAATTAAAAATGATGACTAATTCAAAACTCGTAGCAAAGCATCTTTTCTGAAAATATCTTTGATTGTAAATATCTGCGTAAATATGCACACTGCAAGTTTTACTGCTTGAAGTCCATCTGCATTACTACATCACTCAAGTAAATTCTAAAGTGAGCATTTAAATTTACAAATACCAAATCTCAGTAACCCATTACTTAGCAGCTTACTAGTGGGTGGCTACTAGCAGATATTATAAAATATCAGAAAGAAAGAAAGTCTGCATTTTTGGTTCAGCTCTGGGCCCAGCAAGGGGATCCTGGGCTGCCCTTTAAGAATTACTACGTTGAGAGATTTAAGCAAATCAAATAATGTCTAAAGAACACAGTTCCCTGGATTGGATTCTGAAGGATCCTGTATTAATCAGCTTGGGCTGCCATAACAAAGTACTATAGACGGGGTGACTTAGGCAAAAAGTTACTTCTCAACTCTGAAGGCTGAAAGCCTGAGATCAGGGTGCCAGCATGATTGGTTTCTGGTGAGGGCTCTCTTCTCGGCTTGTAGACAGCTACCTTCTCACTGTGTTCTCACAATGGCAGACAGAGAAAAGGGAGGACAAGCTCTCTGGTTCTCTTCTTATAAGGGTACTAATCCCATAATGAAGTTTCCTCCTTCCCCTCCAACTCCTTGCCTATGACCTCATCTAAACCTAATGATTTCTCAAGGTCTCATTTCCAAATGTCATTACATTGCACACTAGGGTTTCAACATATGAATTTGGGGTCAGGGATGGGGGGGAGTACACAATTCAGTTTATAACAAACCTTTAAGTGGAGATTTGAGTCTGAAAGGACAAGAAGGAAATTGAGATTTAAATGCCTTAGGAAGTAGACAGTTGGTGCTCATTGCTCTAGGCAGTTTCCTGGGAGCTTGTCAGAAAAATAATCTATAAAGGGAAAATACCTTGTAATGAATGTTAAATATTTTCAGTATAGCTGTATATTTTTGAGGCTTTAAATTTAGAAATATTCATGTGTCAAATGTGGTAGACTGAAAAGTCTTTGACATTGGACTTGGGTTTAAATCCCTTTTCAGTGTATCTTTGGGTATGTTGTCTCACCTAGCTAGCAGATATGTAAAGGAGAAGACTGTCACACATTTGACTGTTATAAGTGTTAAATGAGATCGTATATCAAGTGCCTAGGGTATCACTGAGCACACACTAAGTGTAATATACATTAGTTTATTCCTCTTTTGTTTTTATATTACTACCTAAAAAGTAAGGTCTCTTTACTGGATAATATATTTTACAAGTGGAAAAATGGATGAGAGATTCAAAGGGATAGAGGAATTATAGGAAGAAGAAAACTACCAGCAGTAAACACGGGGGATCTGCAAGGTCAACATCTTGAGGCAAGAAAGATTCCTGAAAATTGAAGGTGACATCACAGATACAACACTTCCAACCTGAAGTGACCCCCAAACTGGCAAGGTCAAAGATTTTTAAAATTACCTCTCCATGGATGATAAACCAGGATACCACCCACAGTAAATTAATCTACCCAAGTTAAATAAGCTACCAGGGCTTGAAATGGAAACACTATTTCAAGTCTCACCACATTTTTTCCCCATTTGAAGCAGAAAAGGAAAATCATTTCTTTCTATACCGTTTAGATGCAACTTTTATTTCTTTCCTTTGTTTCTTCCAGTAGAACATCATTGCTGTTTTCACATATTTCAGGGTGAACCTCACTAAGCAAACAAAAATAGAGGGCAGGACAAAGGAGAGTAGAGAAAACAATGAGGAATTTGATATGAACATTTTCTAGGCTGGTAAAACATTTCACTTTTTGAAAGTTAATCGAGAGTCATGACTAAATAAAAAGTGGAATCAATTTGGTACAGACCATATTCAGCAATTTTTCTAACTTATGGCCTTTTTTAAGCTTGGTGGTCTTGGTTACAGATAGGACAGATCTCCAGAGAGTTACTGGCAGATACTCCACCCTGGAGCGGAAGCATCTGCTTTTTAATCCAAATGACAGATTGATAGAACTAACACCTGATATTTTAATCATTACCTTAGAGTGAGTTTCTAAAAATGGATTCCAGCTGAATTCCAGTTCAACATTTAAAAGTGTGCAATAGATTATTGAGGTGGGAAGATCACTTGAGCCTGGGAGGTTAAGGCTGTAGTGATCTGTGATCGCACCATTGCACTCCAGCCTGGGTGACACAGGGAGACCCTGTCTCAAAAACAAGCAAATAAATGAATAAAATAAAGATATTTTCATTGAATACAGAATTCTAAGGTAACGGGTTTATTTTTTTAATACTTTTGTGGAACATTATATGGTTATCTTAGTCGTTCTTTATCCTCTATCCAGCAGTGGGAAGCATGCTCTTTTACACACAGTGGGAGTTCAATAAATGTCTGATTTGGATTGTACTAGTTACACACAAAACCTATAATTTTCAACGGGCACTATTTACACACAGAATTCTAAAACATTGCTATAGAATACCTCCGATACACATGTTGAGGAAGAACCTTCGTTCCCCTGACCGTGTCTTCCTGTGGGGAGAGACCCCAGCCACTCTTCTCTGTCATGAGGAAGAGTTAGCTTAGTTATCTAATAAATGACTTCAGGGAAACTGAGTGTGCCCACTTGAGTGCTTCATGAGGTTTCTTCTTCATCTTTCTTTAGTCCTGAGAGGTTGTGCTCTGGTCTGTTCTCCACGTGGTGAATGTAGGGGGAAGCCTTGTGAGTTGGAGGTGTATGCTCTTTCCATGGGAGACACATCATAATGTCTTTTTGGCTGTAAATCCAAGCCACATTCGACCTGATATTAGGACCAAAGGAAAGGACTGTGGACAGTATAAACTTTTAGATTTACGTGACTTGTCCACAGGTTCAAGAATTGTCAACCTAAAGTAATTTTAAAAGCATCAGAATTTAGTTTAAAGACTTTATTTAAGAGCAAAGTTTGAGGATGGCTGCCCGGAAAACACAAACTCCAAAGAATGAAAGTCCGTGTTCTGTAGTGCAGAAGTTTGGGGTCCTTTACATGAGCTTGGGAAGCTTGACAGAATTTTAACATGTTTTAATATAATACACTATGTAGTTAGTTACAGTAGTCTGATTAGTTGAGGCAGTCTTTGCTGGGGGGCAGGGAGAAGGTATATTTAACATTTCTCATTGAAGATGTAACATTCATGGGGTCTTGTGTACCATCTGGTCTGGGTTAGATATAGGGCAATAAAGGAGGCAATTAATCTATAACAAAGATCAGTGATTAGAAGGGGAGGAGATCTGGTCTCTGATCTCCCCTAGTCATTTGTAGAACAAGAACAACAAGAGAGTTAATCTATAATCTGAGAAGTAGAAGTTATAAATATGTGTTACGTGACTCAGGTTATAGTGACACCCCTATCAAGGCTTAAAGTGTTTGAGGGCTCATTTCTTTGAGTTTTTCATTTTTATGTATGATACCCATGTCCATGTGTGCATGTAGTAAAATTTATACGCCTTTTTTTCCTGTTAATCTTGTATTACCAGTTTGTTTTATAGACTTAAATTATCAAGTCTTCAGAAAAATTTAAACTTCTCTACAGCTCCATGGTTCCCACAGTGTTCATGTCCCTTCGTAAAATGGAATGAGTGTTCTCAGATTGTGCTGGGCTTAAGGCAGTAAGGGAATGAATGTTTTCCCTTTGCCAGAGGAGGTATATGTTAGGATTATACTTTCTGGCTCCCTGTGGTTCATTCAACCAATCTGGTCATTGAGCCATGAACAAAAGTGACATATATCACTTCCAGGCCAGAGCGTTGAATTGCTAATGTAAGATACTCCAAAGGTCTTTCCTTCTACCTGGCAAAGTTCAAGGTTGTAGCTCTTCCAGCAGCCTGGGTCTTAGTGAGGAGACGTGAGTCCTTAGCTAACTTGCTGACTTGCAGTAAACATGTATTGTGTGTCAGGAATAAACCTCCAGTGGTGAAAGCTTATCCTTTCTTTACTGATATGAAGATATACACATAATCCACAGGAGATAAGTCATAAGGATTGCTTTTGTCCTTTGTAAAAAAGTCTTAAGTCATGTGATTCTAACTAATACCTCAGCAGAAATAGAGTTTCTTTTCAACACTTCACTCTTTGGTAATAGGAGCTTTGTGAAAGTGCTTTTGCAAAAATTATAAATGAGACAATTATTACACTGAAAGAGATCTGACCTAACTGACCCCCTGTTGCTTCTAACCTCCAAGCTGTCCTGGTTCATTCCTGGGCATCGACCAAATTAAATTTGAAATGCAGTTTATAGTTTAATTTTGAAAGAAAGATGGTGGGCCAGGCATGGTGGCTCACGCCTATAATTCCAGCACTTTGGGAGGCCAAGGCGGGTGGATCACCTGCGGTCGGGAGTTCTAGACCAGCCTGACCAACATGGAGAAACCCTGTATCTACTAAAAATACAAAATTAGCTGGGCATGGTGGCACATGCCTGTAATCCCAGCTACTCTGGAGGCTGAGACAGGAGAATCGCTTGAACCTGGGAGGCAGAGGTTGCGGTGAGCCAAGATTGCACCATTGCACTCCAGCCTGGGCAACAAGAGCAAAACTGTCTTAAAAAAAAAAAAAAAAAAAAAGGAAAGAAAGATGGTAACAGCTCTTTCCTAAAACAAACCCTCTTCCTACCTGGGGACTAGACTGCCTTTGCAGGATTAACAAATTAGTCACAAGGTTATAAACTGTGGTCATGCATAGGGGTCATGCATAGCAGTCACGAAGCTGAAGCCTGCAAGATTCTAAACCTTCAAAATGACTCTTAAGAATAATGTCACTATTGTAAAACTTAAGATCAGCATTTGAGATATTTTGGATATCCTGCGCTGATAAATTAGGTGGCAGCACCCAGGGCTCACCTACTCTTGTGACCCCTACCCAGGAACTGACTCAGCACAAGAGCAGCACTCCTGATTCACTGGCCTCCTACTCACCAAATTATCCTTAAAAACGCCAGTCCTCTAATTCTTGGGGAGACTGACTTGAGTAATAGTAATAATAAAATTCTGGTCTCCTGTACAGCTGGCTCTGTGTGAATTACTCTTTCTCTATTGCCAATTCTCCTGTCTTGATAAATCACCTCTGTCTAGGCAGAGGGCAAGGTGAATCTGTTGGGTGGTTACCTTTGTTTCTTTTACTAAACACTAATCCAAATTGATTGGGTGGTATTTTGATTTTTCTTTTAAGAGAAATATCTCTACCTATTTTGAAACTTCTTGTTAGTCTGTGGGTTTCTGTTCAAGTAAAACAAACTGAATCTACTACTTGCTTATAACAAAAGATGCCCTTTTTAACAAGGGGGAAATAGCTAGATTCCTAATTAAAAAGCCATTTTTTAAGGATCCTTGTGGGTGCCTTTCAGGGGAGGGCAAGGTTACCAAGCCTCTCTCAACAATTTCTGCTTCTTGCAGACAACCCTCCCTCCAATTCTCAAAGACTGGGCTTTTAGTTTAATTTAAGAAAGCAAGAGTTATGTGATGACACCGATCAATTGGGAAGGCCATAATGACTTAAGCAAATGTGCTGTCGCAAATGAAAGAATCCTAGACTACAATAGAATGAGAAGAGAAAGAGAAGAAAAAGAGCTGGTTGATGACTTTTTGGTTTTTGATGATGATGGCTCTAAAATATTCAAAGTACTACATCCAAGTAGTTTCAAAAAGTCAAATGTTGCTAAAAGACCTATAAGAAAATACACATCAGGGTACTGAGTCTTTTTTGCCCCCTACCCTCACCATTTTTTCTGAGGCAACCAGTTTCAATTCATATGAATTAATTTACTTGTTAATAAATAACATGCTTATAATTTACATATGGACATCAACTTTGCACATCATGTACATTTCACTAAGGATTTTCTTCTATTCATTTCCCCTCTTTTTTGATATAGCTTTTATTCAGAATTTTTGATAAAATTATCAGAATTTATATTATAAAACTACATGTATTTTTCTTACTGCTGAAAGTTATATACTATATTTCCTTTCTTATACAACTTTTTGAGTTTCCTGGAATTAGCTTTTTTGTTTTTATTTGTCAAGTTTTCCATGTACATATGGTCATTTTTTTTTTAAATGTTCCAACAGATATCGCACATCTATCAAAAATTTTTACAAATGTTCAGTTGTGATTCCAAATTATATATCAATCCATATCTACCCATTTCTTCCATCTCCCTCAAATCTCTGTTTTGAATCTCTCCATCTCCCTATTCTAGCCTGGACTAGTTACCCTTAAGGCTGTGCATGTGTGGTTTCCTGGAGCTGATTTTTTTTGCTCTTCTCTGCTGTTTTCTGGGTCCCATCTTCTTTTTTCTTCATTTAGTCCCTTATTCTGTTAAAGTACATCTTCCAAGAAAAGGTTCTTGGATAAGTGTCTTTAACCTTTATGCATGATTGATAGCTGACTAGCAGGACTGGCCTCATAAGTGTAAGATCTGTGTGTCTTACACAGATTAGTTTTTGAACAGCAGGACCCACGTTTTAATTTTTCATTAGGCTCCACAAATTCTATAGCTAACCCTGTTGGCTAGATATAAAAACTTAGGCTGAAATAATTTTCCCTCACTAATTTACTCTCTTCTAGTATCCAATGTTGCTGTTGAGAAGTCTGATGCCATTCTGGTTCCCTTTCTATTGGCTCAGTCTTTTTCTTTCTGAAAACTTGTGCTAGCCTCCTTTTATCTTGAGTGAATCAATATCTTATGATGATGCCCTTTGATTGAATCTTATTTTTTATCTTATTACATTGTACACCTGGTGGAAACTTTGAATCTTGAATTTCTGTACTTGAATATAGATAAAATTTCCTATAGTATTATTTTGATAATTTTCTCTTTTCTGTTTTCTATGGTTTCTCCTTATGAATTCCTATAGTTTGAGTACTAGACTTCCTGGATTGATCTTCCTTCTAACTTTCTTGTCCTTTTTTCCATGATCTGTTGGCTTATTTTATCCTGCTTTCTGGGATTTTTCTTTGACTTTATTTTCCAGTGCTTCTATTAAATTATTTCACTATCATATTAAATAGCTCCTGCAAGTCTCTGATTATTCCATTTTTGTAGCTTCTTGTTCTTTTATTATGGGTTTACTATTTTATCTTTCTGACTTTATTAATGATAGATCTTTGGAAATATTCTTCTGTTTCATGTATTTTATGTCTTTTCTGTGTTCTTCTTTGTGTCTTTTTATTGTTGTCTTTCCTGTTGTAGATTTTCTTCAAACATCTGCTGGTCCTTGGTTCTCAGTCTACATTGAAGAGTAGTAATTTTAAAAAAGCTAATTGGAGGATGTGTGTGTGTTGTTGCTGTTGTTGACTGATGAGCTGTATATAAACTAATTTGACAGAGATTTACTTTTTCTTGGGGGAAAACCCCAAATGTCAGCATTCATACATCTTTTCTCTCTGGTATCTCAGTTTATCCAGAGAGCAAATTCTACATTACCCCTAGCTTACTGGCATTGTAAGAGCAGGCAGAGAAAGAGGAGAATGGTATTTCACTCTTCAATAGGTAGACTCTCATTTGATGCCCTATTTTCAAAATTAAGCCTCAGATCTCCCCATTGTGCCTGTGGTTCCCTACTTCAGAGGTGAAACTCTGATTCATTATTTTCAGAAAATAAAATCTATATTCTCCTCTAGCGAGAGGATGGGCTGGGGGTACGTGAATGTCGTGTTTTCACAAATTCTTAGTCCCTAGCCCCAGTTGACTCCTACTTGCCTTATACATCCAAGCCTTGAGTCTTCACTCAGTTTTGCAGAGCAAACTGACTTGCTTCTCGTAGTTGCCTCCTATGAGGGCAGATGAATTTCTACTTCCTCTGTTTGGCTAAGTGAGTTTCACGCCTCTGTTCATTTTTAATCCTCCCCAACTTGGTGACATCTATTGTTAGCTTCCATCCCTACGCCTGCTCTTTTTGTCCTTCCGACTTTATACCTTTTTTATTCCTTTACTTATACATTGGTGACATTTTGGGAGGAGATGGAGACACACATTTTTTTAGCCCAACACATTTAAATAGAATTCTTAACTAACCTTCTACAATTGTTCTAATAATTGAATTCTACGTCAAAATTGAATCTGGCAATGACATAATATGGAGACTATCCAAAAGTGGGACAGAAATTAAGAGAAAAACAGAATACTATTGTTTGACAAGGAATGTTCCTAGCTCTATAAATAGACACTTAATGCCGAGGACAGATTGGGGACTCTTTCTATTCTTTTGAGGGTTATTCAGCTTTCTAGTTTTTGGAAAATATAAGTAATCAAATTGTCAATGTGGGTAAAACTTGGCTTTTATATATGAGCAAAAAGGTGGGAAAAGTGTATAGTGAGAAATGTCTACTCAGAATTGGGAGAGTTGGGTTGGTTTGGATAAAACTTTCTAGCTGTAGGATCCTGTGTACATTCATTGTAATGATTACTCATAGAAAAAAAAACTTTTCTTTAAAGAAAACTGTTACAAAAACCTGAAAAGGAAAAGAAGGTTAAAAATGAAGATTAGGGAGTTGATGTCTGCAGTTTACTTTGAAATATATTAAAAATAAGAATGTATAGAGAAATAGATAGATGGGTAGATATGTGATAAAGCAAGCAGAAAAAAATAGTAATGGTATGATCTAGGTGGTTAGTACATGAGTGTTCCTGGTAAAATTCAACTTTACTTCATGTTTACAATTTTTCATAGTACAATGTTGGAAAAAATGAGAATTGTGATGCTAGAGACAGATGAAGGAAATGCTATTTCTAGACGTAACTAATCAGCAAAATAAGCACAGAGAAGACAGTGTCATCCAGATTTTCTTGGAGAAGCATCTCCATGTGGACTTCTTGAATTTTACCTCTAAAGATTCTGAAGTTCATGCTGCATTCTTATAGCTATAGGCATCTGTGGTGTTGCCCTTCCCTGGCACTTGCCCTTCAAACCTAAAATAAATACAAAAGCTAAATCCAATGAAAAACTAGAGACTCTCAAATCATGGCCTGGGCATTCAACAAGGAGGAAATGATACTGATTCTTACTGCTGTGGTAGAAGGTCGAGTTCCTGATATGCTGATCCTGGAAAATGTTTTTTAGATTGTCCACTTTATCATCATATAAAATCTAACCTTGACGTTTCAGCTGGCAAGCTCTGATGACTAGAGCATGAAGCTAATGAAATCTAAGAAGTGTTGGCCAAATGGCTTTTACCCTAAAGCAGCGTAATTCTGACTTGATATCAGAATTATGGGTTCCGTTTTCACACAGACATGTTTGATTCTTATGAAACAACTATCCAATGGCCACAAATAGAACCCCAATCCTTGAGTTCTCTTTTGCAGCTGTGCCCTTGGTAACAAAAGAGAACTGAGAGAACTTATCTCAAACACACTTATCCCCATTTTTGGAAAAACAATTCATTGACGGCTAAAGGAGAAGTTTGATAGGATTAACTTTCTGGGCATTAAGAGGTCATCTGAGTGGTAAACAATTTTCCCTATAGAAAACTATTTTGATAAAGGTTTTAGCAGTTGGCAGTACTGCAGAAATATTGCCACAGAAGATTCTATACAAATAGAAATATTAAATGTGTATGTCCATGCACTGAATATTTTCCATTTTTTCCTGCTGAAAGATGCTACTGCTATAGTTTGGGATATTGTGTATAGTGTAATGTAATGTGGCTTGGTGTGTAATCACCTTATTGTGTTCTGTAATCACGAGGCTGCAAGAGATGGCATAACCCCTGGGCTGATGTTGTCGCTGATATAGAGCCTGTTCACTGAAGAATAACCTCCCAAGGATTGTCTGAGCATGTTAATATCTGCCATTTTGCAAGGACAACTCTTTCATGCTTCTTCAGTTTGTTTTTTTTCAGACTTCAGGGGACATCAATACATTTTTTTTTAAAGTTGCTTGAGCATTCAAATATGGCCTATTTTGAAAAATCTTTATGGCTATTTTGAACATTTAGCAAAAGAGACTACTGATAGGTTGGAGCTTGAGAAAAGCTTGGTTACTTTAATGCAGTCCCCTTATTTTAGAAATGAAGGAAAGGAGATATAAGGATGTATGTGACTTGTTTAGAATTGCAAAAGTAAAGAGTACCAGAGCAGGCCTTGGGTACCAGCTCTCTTGATCATCAGTTGGCAGTTACTCTTTGTACTAAATCACCAGTCCTATTCAAAACAGAATCTCTCTCCTGGTTTGGAAACTGTCTCGGTTGAGTTGTTAATCATTTGGCAGAGCTTTCTAAGTCCCAAATTAGAAATACTTTGTTATTTTTGTTCATACTTGTTAGAGGAAAAAAAGTAATCATTAAAATAATAAGACAGACAACCTGATTAAAAATGGGCAAAATATTTAAATACATACTTCACAAAAGATTATAAATAACTAAAAAGCAATGAAAATATATTCATCATCATTAGTCATCAGAGAAATGCAAATAAAAACCACAATGAGATACCGCTACATGCCCACTGAAATGGCTTATATAAAAAAGAGTATTGCAAACACCAAAACACCAAGTGTTAGTAGGACATGGAACAAGTAGAATTCATGTACCCTGCTGAGGGGAAAGTAAATTAGCACAATAACTTTAGGAAATTTCTTGGCATTATTGGGTAAAGTTAGACACATTTGGGTAAAATATATTTACCCAACAGAAATGAAAGCATATGTGTACACAAAGGCTTGCACACAAATGATCATGGGGGTTCTATTTGTTATAGTCAAAAACTCAGAAGTATTCAAACATCCTTCTGCAGGTGAGTGCATAATTAGATTATGGTATATTCACGCAATCTATGTCCAAGTCCTTACACCTAATACCTATGAACATGGACTTATTTGGAAATAAGGTCATTGCAGATGTCATTAAGTTAAAAATCTCAAGATGACATCATCCTAGATTTAGGGTGGTCCTTAAATCAAATGACTGCTGTCCTAATGAAAGAAAGGACACAGAGATACAGACAGACAGGGAAGGCCCTGAGAAGACAGTGGCAGAAATGGAGTGAGGTGGCCACAAGCCAAGGAACTCTAGCAGCCACCAGCAGTTGGAAGAGGCAAGGAAGGATCCTCCCCTACAGCCTTCAGGAGTGTGATCCTGCTGACATCTTGACTTTGAACTTCTGGCCTCAAGAATTGTGAGAGAGTATGTATCTCTTGTTTTAAGTCATCCAGTTTGTGCTAATTTATTAAGGCATCCCTGGGAAACTAATATACTATATGATTCCATTTATATAAAGAAAATTCAAACTAAGGTGACAGAAAGCAGATTAGTGATGGGCTAGACCTAGGGATAGAGGGAGGGATGGACCACAAAAGGGCTGAGGAAATCTTCTGGGTTGATAAAAGTGTTCTGTATTTAGACTGTGGTAATGGTCTCAACGGGCGTACTCATTAAATTTTAACTGGGTACGTCTTAAATGAGTGCATTCTATTGGACATAAATTATACCTCATTAAAGTTGATTTTTAAAAAGCAATGGTTATTTCCTAAACACTGAAGATCTCCAAAAGGAGAGAAGAGGGTCGTGAGAACAGCAGAGGATATGTTAGAGGTTTACCTCATTGAGCCTCACCCCGCAAATACGTGATGGTTTCATTCCCAGTTTGAGAATTGTACCGTAGATCACAGTCTGGGATCTTAACACTTTTACAGAATACAAAGACATTGCCTGGTCTTTGTATTCTGTAACAGTGTTAAGTAAATGGTAGTAAAGAGTGGTTTCATTGGATCATTCAGTTTCATGTTTTTGTTTTACTTTATAAAGTTCCAAGTTAAGTTTGGAACAGTTTTTAAAAAAAGAAAAAGAAAAAACCTATGGAGTTGTTCATATCATTTCCAGTTGTTTTTCCCAAATAGATCATAAAACATAGGTGTTGCCTTACCTTGTGTGTATGTGTGTACGTGTGAGAGAAACTGCAGTGCTTCACTGAGGAAGAATAGTTAGACTCTGTTGGATAAGGGTGCCCTTCCTATCACCAGACACTTATAAATTTCTCCTTTTTTTCTTCTTTTTTTTTATGACACTTGTAAATTTCTCAAGAGGATCCTTCCTACCGCTTACACCGTCTAACATAGGCTCCTCACCCTCAACTGTTTGCATTTCTCCAAACATGCCAAAGGATGTGATTCAGAAGTTCTGGAATCTGAATTTTTAAACAGTTTCTTGGTTCTGAGGTAGGAAGTCCATGGACATATAATCTTGAGAAACAATGCCTTTGGGACAATTAAATGAGTATCCCCTACCTCTGCTCTGAAGATTTAAGAATTTCATCACGAGTTTCCATTGATCGTATCTAAAACTCACTTATGCCTTTCAATTATTAGCCTCAAGTCTTTCTCCAGGGTGGAAAGTCTCACACAAGCTGCGTCCAAGTCCTAACACCTGGTACTTATGAATATGGCTTTATTTAGAAATAGGGTCTTTGCAGATGTCATTAAGTTAAAAATCTCAAGATGACATCATCCTAGATTTAGGGTGGTCCTTAAATCAAATGACTGCTGTCCTAATGAAAGAAATGACACAGAGACACAGACAGACAAGGAAGGCCCTGAGAAGACAGTGGCAGAGACTGGAATGACTTGGCCACAAGCCAAGGAACTTTTTTTCTGTATTATTTATTTCATTATTAAGTCCCCACCCTCTGTTCCTTCTTTTCCAGACATCCTCTTCTGCCACAAAAAGCCTCCTGCATCTGCTTTCAAATTTCCTTGTTTTGTCCTATGATTTCTATCTTTGTATTTTTTCTGTGCAGCAATCAACTCAGGCCTCTGAGTTGATTCTTGATTGTGACTGTTCACTTTTCCAAACTATTTGATAATTCAATTAAAATTTTTAGTTTTTAAATAAAAATTAATCTTTTATTTCTTTGGCCCCACAAAGTCTTTTTTATGCCCTAATTAGATCTCTTTGGGGATTCTTGTTCCTGTTATCTGACTTCTTTATCAAGTCTCTTTTGATTGGAACAGCCTGTTATAGCTGCTCACTTGGGTCTTCCATCTCAGGCTAAGTATATACTCTCATCATTCTTTGCCCACTTAAGACATCGCTGTTCTCAGAAATTGGGCCAGGCTGTTAGGATCTCTCAAGCAGTGTGAACCCACTACCCCTTTACCTCCCTCTACTCTTTCTCGGTGAAGTATTGCAAATTCTCTCACATGTACACTCATACACACAAGGTAAGGCAACACCCGACGCGTATTGATCTACTTGGGAGAAAGAACTGGAAATGAGATGAACAACTTCATAGATTTTTTTTTTTTAAAGAAATTCTCTGTTTAGAACTCATATGGATTAAGGACACAATCAGAATAGGATGTTAAAGTGTGGAGCAATAAGGGAAAAAAGCAGAAGTTTAAGGTTCTTGATTCGCTGTGGAGTATCATCATTTGGGTATCAGACTCTTTGGAATATATACAAAGATATTTACATTTATTATGTATATTTGTAATCATATTTTAAAATGTATAGCTATATAGCTACACACACACACACACACACACACACACACACACACACATCCCTTCTTTTTCTTTACACTGGTCCTGGATTCCCTCTACTTGGGAGAAACTCTCTGACCTAAAAATCCTCATGGAGCTGTTCAAGAGAATGAAGCATGCAGGACCAATGACACTTAAGTCTTCATTTGATCTATGCAGAAGGGTCTCCTTGCTCACTCATTTTGGCCAAAAACAGCAAGTGGATTGTTTGCATGTCATCTTGCACGTACTCTTCAGGAACTTGTGACTGCAGCTGGATAGGATTCAAAGACCCAGACTTGTTTTCCCTTGATATTCCACTAAGCAGCTCCAGCGCATCCAAGGATGAATTCCTCATCCTTTGCAAAATAACGCCTCCTCTCCAAATTTCTTTTAGTCTCTTACTAATCGAGCAATTCACAGTAGTTCGTTGGGAAGTGGAGCTCTTCAGGACCAGCTCGTGGTTCTGTAGCTCAGGTTCTCACGGCAGAGGACAGTAATAGAATGAATAGGCAAGGAACAAAAATATCAGGGCTGTGAATGAGCTCCCTTTGAGAAGGTAGAGTGAGTCTGATCTAAATTCAGGTAAGAGTCAGGTTTTATGCAATCTTATTACACGGCTGAACACAGCCTTGGAGAAGCTCTTAATGAAGGGCTGCAGTTGCTAATTGTTGACCTGATTTCTGCATGAACTACAGTTCTGCTTCCAAAATCTGACCCATCTGATCTGTGCATAAACCTGGAGGTTGAATCAGCAAGTACACAAGGAAAACAGCAGCGTCCTCTATTGAGTTAAGGCTTCAGGTCATAGTTAGATTTTTGCTTCTTTAATTAAAAGGAGATGCATGCTTGCTCTCTGATCCATCACCAGCTTAGAGGACTACTATTCCAGAGCCTTCTGACTGTTAATGTCCCAAGGAGATGTCCCTTCTGCTCAATTCTTTCTTGGCTCAGTAGCAGCTTGGTTTACCTGGATCTCTGAGCCACTGGGAGCCAGCAGGTGGTAGATAGCTGAGTAATGACTCTGCTGACTCTGGGAAGCCAGCTGGAGCTACAGACTCTTCAATGAGAGGACGGCAGAAGATAGTCAAATGTTAGTCAAAGTAAGTCTTTCTCTTGTTGACAGAGAACTTTTCTCTTGTTTCCTTTTTTAATAAAGAAGAGATGGAGACTCACTATGATGCCTGGTCTGGTCTTGAACTCCTAAACTGAAGCAATCCTCCTGCCTCAGCCTCCCAAAGTGCTGATTATAGGTATGGGCCACTATACGTTGGAACTTTACAAAGTTTTCTTGAGAACCTCACATACACTAGCCCTGTGAGGTAAGTCATCTCATTTCATAGATCAGAAAACTGCAGCTTAGAAACTTCCCTAAACTCATGTAGCTTCTCAGAAACAGAACTGGGAGTACAATCTAAGTCTCTTGGTTCCCAGTTTCTACTTCTTAGAGATCTGACAAGTTGCCCAGGTCTGCTGATAGATACCTTCCTAATTTTTCCCTCTCTTTTGACTATGGGGAGTATTAACCAGTAGTAGAAATATGAGTGCTGTAAAATTTCCTTCCCCAAAGGAACTGGGAATAGAAACCCATTTGTGATCACAAAGGCACAATGTCCTGAAACCAGTGTGACCCAAGCCTGTGGACATTTCCTGCTCTGGGCCTACAAGGCCCTGTTTTCCTAGGAGCTGTCTGAGGGCAACCCCATGTTTGACATTTGTGAGTTCTTAAAGTCCAGGCTGGGCTTATGTGGAAAGCACAGAACCCTCTAAAAACCCCCAGAGTACGTTGCTCTGGAGACCACCTCTTTTCTAGATGTAAGTGTCCCTAGCTCAATTTCTGCAGTTTACTATCTCCAGGCAGACATTGGCTAACTTTTAGAATGTTGTTCTTGTCTCAACTCTACTGATGAGTTTGATACAATGGAAAAGTGGATTCAAACTCAGATTTCTATCTGATCTCTTCTAAGTCAGATGGTGAATTCCACCAAATGTCATCAGTGCTTCTGAATCTCTTTGGTCCCTTCAGTGGAAACATCATACCAAGGAAAATGTTTTGCCAACAACAACCAGGTGTACCTGTCAGGCAACCCTGGTGTGTACATCTGGCTGAAAGGTGAAAGAGCTGAGTGTGAATGCCCAGAGGGACGAGAGTGTGTTTGAATCAACTTTCAGTCTGCCTAGCTAGAGGCTGCCCTCATTGCCTAAGCTGCCCACAGATGTCCAGTGGGCTGAGAGAGCTTCATCTGAGGGAGAAGGAGTAAGGGGCTCATACCCAGAAGACAAACCACCTCAGGAGCCACGTGGAACTTGGTGATGGCCCTTAACTGAGCCCAGCTCATTTTCCCATTCTCAAAGTAGACAGAAATTTTATAGATCACATTTAAAGGTCTGGGTGAAGGGGTGGGGCTGGGGGCAGACTTTAGCCTATAGCTATGGACCATTTAAAGTAGTGGCTGGAGCTTTCTGGTCATGTGTACAGAACACTGCAGTCCTACAAACAGTAAAAACTTGGTCTCCAAGTCACATTTTTTGGAAGTTGGGTTTTATTGAATGTAGCATGCTTACTTATTCAGACATAACTTTGCAATGGCTTTCATCCATTTTCTCCATGCCCAGCCTAAGCCTGATAAGGGACTATGGCGATGAGTGGCAACTCATGGCCTTAAGGCACAGGATCTATGCATGGTCAGAAGTCAAAATTCTGGACTTGTTTCCATCACTACCTTGGGCAAGTCATTTGAATTTCTTGGGTCTCCATTTTCCATCCTGTAAAATGGAAACATCCTCTGAGCTCTGATGTCTCTGCTGCTTCCTCCAAATGATGGAATGTGCTACCATCTTGAGATATGACCTATAGATTTATATTTCAACAGTTTTTGGAGTGGATTGCGTTAAAATTGCCAACCTCATGGGGACAAAAGAAACTCTGCAAAAAAACAAAGCAAAACGAAAAACCCTTATTTGAATTCCTTTCTTGTCTTATATTTCATCAAATGCCAGCGCTGAAACAGCACTAAAAAGAAAAAAAAATGTTCAGGAAAGTTTACTGAACTTTTCCCCTTTGCCCTGTGCTGATTTTCATGTCTTAGTGTGTTTCAATGTGCAACCAAGTTGTTAATGTTTTCTGTTTAATAAACAGAACATCTGTAACTTCCTCTTCTGATGTTCTTGATCCATTTGGCTATTAGCTAACAGGGAACTAGTTTGAGCCACAGGACTCAAGGTCACTTTCACTGTTCTTTCATTTGCATTCTCCATATAATTCACTGTGTTAATGCTTTCTCTGAAAACACCCTGCTTTAAATATATCATTGCTTTCTCCCTTGAGCCCAGGACAAATAACACAGCCTACACCACACAGAGTCCTACACTGGATTAGCACAGTGATTCATATTTGGAGAGCTGTGTTTCTGGGGCTCAAAGAGTGACATTCATTTATACCTTCAAAAATAATCCTCAGAGCACTGATAAATTAGTCACCAGGAACAGCTGGCTGCTAAATGGCCTACTTTGGCATCCAGACCTGAGAACCGCAGGAGTCTTAGTGTAACCAGGGCTTTGTTCTCAGCTTCATTAGGGCTTGTGTTGCACAGGGAATATGACGGTTCTGAATTTCAGCTGAAAAGGACACCTTGAAAGGCAAGACAGATCTGGTAGGTGGTCGAGCCTACCAGAGGAGCTCTTACTGCTCTCACACAGGATATTGGTGCATAGTTGTTATTGTTAATAACTGTATCTGACGCACACCTGAAGAGCAATGCACGAGCTCATGCCTTCTGTATTACTTTCTCCTTCCTTTTCTATAGTTGATACTTTCTGTTCCCAAACTCCCCTGTACTGACATCCCTATCCTCCCTTTGAAGTGTGTGTCACTTTTTTTTTTTTTACTCACTATGTCATTACATCATTTATTTTTATGCTTTTCTTTTACATTAACCTGTTTTAACTTTAACCTATTTGTTAAAATTTTCAAGGAATTTATAATAACAGTTGAATCCCTTTTCTAAAAGTTTTCCTTCATGTGATTTTCCAGTCTCTGTCTTTAGGTTTCCATATCGGAAGACCAGGAGCAATTTATAACCATCAATACTCACTCCCTTCTCTTCTATTTAATAGAAGAGAAGGGAGTGAGTATTGATGGTTATAAATTGCTGTTTTTAATTTTTGGCTTAAATTTTTGGCTGTTTTTCTTAAACTAAAAAATATAGTAAAAAAATCTAAAAGATCTACAAGGAAGTAATATGCTAGTGACTTCAGTGGATACATTGTATGACACATGTAAATGGACATGAAATAGTTAAGCTGCAAACAAATATAAACAAAGCAAAACTCACAGCTCACCAGTTGCTGTGGATGGAGGGATTTGGGTGAAAGCTGAATATTGATATGATAATACAAGAAGTAAACAGAGGCTAAAGTTCTTGGACTAAGCAAGAGGAAACTTTAACCTGGCCTAGAATCTGTATTAACTCTTCCTAACCTTGATTCTCCCCTCCGTTGCCAATGAGCTTGTGCTTAGTTGCAAACAGCTAGTGAGAGTCTTTGGAGACTTTCGTCCATGATATGCAATCTAAAGATTGAAAGATTATATATTCTCTTTAATTATGTCTTTCTCTAACCTTGAATTGAGTGCTTGCAAGGTGAGTAGGCAAGACCCAACGTGCTGTATGGAGTTGACTCCTAGGATAGCTGGGAGAGGCTGTGTCCTGCTAAGGGGAAGCCCCTATGATCATGATTTGCAGAGAAAGTTGCTGAAGAAAAAGGGCTATACGTTCATATGGATAAACCGAGACAGGTAGTGAAATACGTACAGCATATTTTTCCTGAGATGCTGATATTGGTGTCAATAGCCCTAAGAACAATTACAATCTATCAAGATAGTGAGACCATTTGCATTTAAAAGAACAATCTGTTGTCAGGACCTATGTACTACAGGACTAAAAAATAGGCAGTTGCAGGCATAAAATTATACTATGATTAAAGCCCTGGGTAACAGTGGGCTTTAAGCATTTGTGGGAGTTATATTCCCTTAGTGGGGATGTACTCGTTTCCAAGGGTTCTTCATGTTTTCCCCTATCGTCTTTTCTTTGCTCCGAATGCCATAATTTGCTAAATAATTCTATGATATCGGGGACCTTAAATATGTATTGTGCAACTAATTTATCTTGAGGAAGTGGAAGTTTCAAAGGGTTAAGTCACACCCTTGAGGTCATACAGCTAACTAGTAACAAAGAAATGCTTCTGTTATTCTTATGCTAAGCAAGGTGTTTTGTGCACTGGACGAGCAATCCTTATTGATTCCCCATTGCTTTTCTCACCCTCCTGTTGTAGTCCACATACTGCAAAGTGAAGATGAGGAAGAAATGTTCTCATACACAATGTTAAAAATGCGCGCTTTGAATGAAGAGACCCGCCCTCCCCCCCGCCAACCCAAACAGGCTTTGTGTGAGCAGCATGGCTGTTTATTCACCTGGGTGCAGTTGAGCTAAGGCCAAAAAGGGCATTAGCGAAGGGCAGTGCAATAGGAGTTGGCTTTATAGGTTTGGGTGGGCAGTGGAAAGTTACAGAGTAAGATCAGTTACAGTGGTGGGGTTAGGGGCAAGGAGTATACATTACGGTAAATTCAGTTACAATGGCGGGTGGGATAACAGTAGTTAAGATGGTAGGGTGGGGCAGGGAGTATTCACATTATCATAATAACAGTTAAGATGGTAGGGTGGGGTGAGGGGAAGCTTATGTCAGAATAAGCCTCACTGGGCGATCAGGGATAATGGTGAACACAGGCAGAGTGGGGAGTGATCAGTCACAGCAGGCAGGACTTTAGACTTTCTGGGTCCAGGCTTGCACATGGAAGCCTGACACACAAAATATTTCTTCTCTTTGGGAAAAGAGGGAGTGAGCCTGGAGTAAATGAAGTGGACCCTCCCATAAGTGAGGTGATTTAAGGGGCATCAAAAATCACCATTTGTATTAGTTTTCAAGGCTCTCATAACAAACTATCACAAATTTGAGAGTTTTAAAACAACAGAAATTTATTTCCTCACCATTCAAGGGACTGGAAGTCTGAAATCAAAGTATCTTAAGGTTCAAAGTGTAACTGCCTGAGGGGTTCTTCCTACCTGCTGCACAAACAAAGACCTCAGCATTGCAGTAAAGAAAGAGTTTAATAGATGTTAGGCTGGCCACTCCACACTGGAGATGGAGTTATTACTCAAATCAATCTCACTGAAGCCTGTTAGGTTAGGGAATTTTCAAAGGTAGTTTAGGGGAAGCGGTGGGGGTGGCTAGGCAATGGGTGCTTGCTGCTTATTGCTTGGGGGTGCAATCATAGTGGTGTGGGAAATGATCCTGTGTGCTGAATCATTTCTGGATGAGGCCAACAGGAGTGGTTGATGGAGCCATTGGTGTCAGACATGCAAAAAACCAGAAAAGATATCTCAAAAGGTCAATCTTAGATTCTATAATAGTGATGATATCTGCAGGAGTAATTGGGGAAGTTGCATACCTTGCGACCTCCAGAATAATGGCTGGCAATCATTTATGTCTATACCTTAGCAGAATTCAGCCTCCTCTATCCTCCTACCTGGTGATCTCTCATTACCTTTACAAAGATAATTGAGTTTCAGGGAAGAGGTATTATCATTTAAATTATAAACTAAATATCTGGCAGATTGAAGGTTAAAGGCGAGAGAGAGTTTGGCGAAATCAGATCTCCCCGCTGCTTGCCAGAATTTTCTCACTGTTACAATTTTTGCAGAAGCAGTTTCATAAGGAAGTGAAGAAAATAAAAATATTTCACCCCAAAATATTTGACATTTTTTGAGAGGGCCTGCATACAGAGGTGACCCTGCAAAGCTTTTTTTCAGGAAGATTTGCATCTGTAGAGAATATGTGTGATGTAGCTGGGTTTTCTTTGAAGCCTTTCCTTTTCTGGATCTAGGAAAGATTAACTTGGATCTGATACTTTAAAAAATCTGAAAGAGACAATTATCTTCTCTGCTGTCTGAGGGTTGCTACCTGTGAGGTTTCATCAACATAACAAGACCACCTTTGCTAGCCAGGCCTCCTCTTCTTCCTCTCCCATTTCCTGCTTTGCCACAATCCAAGCCCCCATTCTTTCTGTAACTTCAAGACGGTATAAAAGCTTCTGAAATCCATTGAGTTATTGGGACAATCACTCTATGGTTCTCCCCTGTGTGCATGTTAATAAATTTGTATGCCATTTCTCCAATTAATCTTCTTTTGTGAGTTGGTTTTTCAGTGGACCTGCAGAGGGTGAAAGGTAAGGTTAGGGAAAACCCCTTCAGAAGAATCCTTCCTTGCCTCTTCCTGCCTTCTGGTGGCTGTTGATGACTCTGGCAAGTCCCTCAGTTTGTAGCTGCCTGATTCTAGTCTCTGCTTCTGCTGTCACATGGCCTTCTCTGTGTCACTGGGGGTATTTTTCTGTCTCTTATACACCCTTGCTGGATTTAGGATCCACCCTAATCCAGGGTGATATCATCTCAATTTTTATCTTGATTATATCTGCAAAGACCCTATTTTCCCACTGAGGTCACATTCTGAGGTTCTGGGTGGACAGGAATTTGGCAGGGACACTACCCAGCACACCATTTGTTCTGAAACACATCATCTTTGCAACTGCTACACTGACTAGTGTTCTGTTTAGAGCGTGACCCTGAATCCTGGAGGAGCAGCTTACCACATTACCATTACCTCCATGAAAGGGAAGGAGATCAGGTATAGCAAAGAAGATGGGATAAGGGAGGTGTTGCTGTAAAATACAGTGGGAAGTGTTAGTGTGTGGATGGGAAGGCCACCCAAAGCCCAGTGAGGCACTGAAGAAAACATCAACTTTTGGCCAAAGCTAGGCTTGAACACCAAAGTCTGGTTAACAATTATTGAGCTCACTTACTGCTGGAAGAGTTATTAGAACCCATTTCAGAAGCACAAGAATGGACTCGATTCTAGAATGACTGAATTAAGTGGCAGATTCTATAGCCATTATTAAGCTAAACTCACAAACATATAGATGGTAAAATCCTTCTGAAAAAAGTCTTACAGTCTATTTTTGAAGGAGAAAATTCATGCATACAGCTAAAAACTGGAGGCTAAGTCTAAAGCATTATATAAAAATGAGAGAATAATTTTTTTCTCTTTAGAAAACTTTGTGGGCTGGGCATGGCTCATGCCTCTAATTCCAGCCCTTTGGGAGGCTGAGGCAGGTGGATCCCTTAAGGTCAAAAGTTCAAGACTTGCCTGGGCAAGATGGTGAAACTGAAACATGTCTCTACTGAAGATACAAAAATTAGCCAGGTGTTGTGGCACACACCTGTAGTCCCAGCTACACAGGAGACTGAGGTGGGAAAATTAGACTGAGTCAGGAGTCAGAGGTTGTAGTGAGCCAAGATCATGCCACTGCACTCCAGCCTGGGTGAGATAGACCCCATTTCATAGAAGAAAAACAAAACCAACTTTGTGCTCCCTATTGCAAACCTGGAATTCTGCAGTTAAAACTCCATAGCAAAGGCTAGAAGGTAACATAAAGCACTCTATAGAATTTTAAGATAATGATATGTTTGTAGTATATTTTTCCGTGCCAGGCAGTGTGTACAGTGATCTATTTCATTGAATCCTTTCAAAATCTCCTTGAGGCTCACACCATTATTGTCTCAATTTCACAGGTGAGGAAACTGAGGTTCAGAGAGCCTGAGCAACCTGGCCAGACTTTGTTTCTACCTCTTTTTTTTTTTTTTCGTTGGAGTCTTGCTTTGTCACCTAGGCTGGGGTGCAGTAATCTCTGCTCACTGCAACCTCTGCCTCCTTGCTTCAAGAGATTCAATCTCCTGGCCTCCCAAGTGGCTGTGATTATAGGTGTGCACCACCACACCTGGCTAATTTTTGTATTTTTAATAGAGACAGGGTTTCACCATGTTGGCCAGATTAGTCTCAAGCTCCTGACCTCAAGTGATGCACCTGCCTTGGCCCCCTCAGAGTGCTGGGATTACAGGTGTGAGCCACCATGTCTCTCCTCTTTTTACTTGGTAAGTGCTGCTGACTAAGGAACTCCGTAACTGTGTGTCTCCTTCTAACTTGCAGTTCCTGTAATTAGAGCTGTGGAGGAGGAAGTGTAATCATAGAATGTTGAAAATATCAGTAATAGGGATTCCAGATTTAATGGGATTCCAGACTTGGGATGGGGAAAAAGAGGTAAGAGCTAATCTTTGGAAGCAGAGTCTTCAAATTCAAATCCCCAATCAACTATGTTGATGTTTTTTCTAACTACTGTAACAAATTACCCCAAATTTAATAGTTTGAAATAGCACAGATTATCTTATAGTTCTGGACTTCTTAAATTCAGATGTCAGCAAAGATGTGTTCCTTCTGGAGGCTCTAGGAGACAATCTTTGCCTTGCATGATCTGGCTTCTAGAGGTTACCTGCACTCCCTGGCTTATGGCCCCTTCCTCAAATTACTGCAGCCTCTGCTTTCCTCATCACACTCACACTCCTGCCTCCCTCTTATAAGAATGCTTGTGATTATATTGTGTCCACAAATAATCCAGGATTCACCCTTTCAAGACCCTTAACTTAATCAAAACTGCAAAGTCCCTTTGCCATTTAAGGTAACATAGTCATTGGTTCTAGGAATTAGAGCATGGATATCTGTGCATGGCCATTATTCTGTCTGCCACACTATATGGCCAGGGGTAAATTACTTAACCTCTTTAAAACACATTTTCCTGCTCTGAACAAAATGAGCAAATAATAGTATCTAATTTGTTGAGCCATTGTGAGGATAAAATGAGATTATGTTGCCTGGAAGACTGAGTTAATGTAGGTGTTATTATTTTCCCTATTGTTTAAGGCATGAACCAGAAGCTATGGTCATGAACTAAGATAATAGAGTGTCCTTGGAATCCGTAGGGTGATGATTGTGGTTTAATATAGGTGTTAGAATTATCTTTATTGTTTAAGGCATGAGCCAGAAGCTATTGTCCTATGCTAAGATGACAGAGTGTCCTTGGAATCTGAAGGGTGATGAGTGTGGTTTAATATAGGTGTTATAATTATCCTCATTGTTTAAGGCATGAGCCAGAGCCATTGTCATGAACTAAACTGGCAGCATGTCCTTGGAATCCATTGGGTGATGAATGTGGTATCTGTGGTCTTCACCCAGGACTGAAGTGTGTGACAGGCACCCTCATTTTGCAAATAGGCAAAGCAATGTTGAATGAGGTCCCACCACCTGCATTTGGTGAATTACAACTTGGGAAAACAAACGTCTCTACAATTCTGTGGAGACCATTTTCTTCTATGCCTAAATTATTCTAAATATTTTATGAAAAGTTGAGTGAAGTATCCAGGCTAAGGGGCTCCTTTGTGGAGGTTCCCCCAAAGGCTGGGGACAATTGAATGCAGGCCAAATCGGAGGACACCGTGAGCCCTGAAAGCCCCCAAGTCAAGTCCCAAATTACAATTTTGGCTTCAAGGAATATCATTGAGTCTGACTTCTGTGGCTGAAACAGAAACAGGATTCTAGACACATGTGCTCCACTCAGCCAAACAGCCTGCAGTAGAGCAGAGCCCTCTGGCTAATTTATTTAGGTACAGAAATAGGGTCATAACCAAAATGATTTTCCTGCCATCAAATCCCCTCCCACCATAGCTGTCATCCCTGTGTATTTCTTTTACCTGTAAGTGGCTTGAGTAGTGTGATTTCTGTAGCAGAAATTTCAATTCCAAATTTTCACCTGTTTCCCCACCTCCCAACCATGGGTTCTTTTCAGTTAAGGGTTTCTAGTCTCTTGGAGAACCTTGCTAAAATACAAATACTCTTGACAGAGCATTTGGCCCTATGAAGAATCGTTAGGGATTATTTCAATATTGCTATTTTACAGATGAGGAAACTGAGGAAATGTGGAGTTAGGGCCAAGTATAAGGTTACAGGAGAGTTTCACTTTTGGCTGCCTATTTACTTCTATTCACTGCCTATTCACTTTTTACACCAACTGCAAGTTCAAGAGGTTTCCATCACCCTCTGGGTTGAATACTTTGCTAGAAGAACTCACAGAATTCACTGAAACAATAACGTGAATGCCGGTGGTCATGGTTTATTAAAGGGAAACAATATGGTTAAGATTAGTCAAAGGAAGAGGGATATAGGACAAAACCCAGGAAGCCACCAAATTCAGAGTTTCTGTTGTCCTTTCCCTATAATATTGGGATAATATTACCCTCCCAGCATCAGCGTGTAACAACCAGAAAGCTCACTTGAGCCTTGATATTCAGAGTTTTTATTGGTACTCTATGATATGAGCATGATTGATTGAGTGACTGATTACCCACATGGTGAATCTGTCTCAGTTTTTAGTCCCCAGATCCTCTGGGTATGATCCAAAACTCCCACCCTAAATCACATGGTTATCTTTCTGGCATGGTCAATCCCCACCCTCAACAAAAATACTTCTGTAAAGATTATCTCCTAGAAGCCAAGGGCAAATTCCAGACCTCTTTTGGAGCAATGTTAAATTCCAGACTACATAGTCCTGAAAAGATGAATCACTCAACAAGGTCACATGGCTCAGCCAAAATATTTGTAATTATTAACACTCAGGAATTCTGCATATTCTTAAATGACCAATACATAATATAAGACCATATAGCATAGTGGTAGAGTTGGAAACCAGATTATAGGGTCAGGCTACAGCCCTGCTATTTACTATTGGGTGACCTTGAGCAAGTTCCCACCCAATTTGTGCCTCAATTCATAAAATGGTAATAGTAATAAATCCTAATTCATAGAGTCAACACATGTAAAATGCTTTTTTTTTTTTTTTTTTTGAGACGGAGTTTCACTCATGTTACCCAGGCTGGAGTGCAATGGCGCGATCTCGGCTCACCGCAACCTCCGCCTCCTGGGTTCAGGCAATTCTCCTGCCTCAGCCTCCTGAGTAGCTGGGATTACAGGCACGCACCACCATGCCCAGCTAATTTTTTGTATTTTTAGTAGAGACGGGGTTTCACCATGCTGACCAGGATGGTCTCGATCTCTTGACCTCGTGATCCACCCGCCTTGGCCTCCCAAAGTGCTGGGATTACAGGCTTGAGCCACCGCGCCCGGCCGTAAAATGCTTTTTTAAATGTCAAAAATTTTTAAATAGAGATGGGGCCTTGCTATGTTGCTTAGCTGGTCTTGAACTCCTGTCCTGAAGTGATCCTCCCACCTCAGCCTCCCAAAGTGTTGGGATTACAGTGATGAGCCATGGCACCTGGACAATGTAAAGTACTTAAAACACTATCTAGCACATAGTAAGTACTCGGTGATTTTAGTTTTTAATATTATTAGGCAAAAATAAAGTTAATAAATCAGAAAACACAAGTTATCCATAATCCTCTCCCTTTTCCTATGTAATTGATAGACTAGTTTCTATGTTTCCAAACCTTTTCTATTTATAAACAATAGTGAATTATATTACACAGTCTTCAGTTTCATTTTTATCTAAGAGTTTCATACACTATTTATTACTTTTAAATGAATAAGAATGTTTGAAATAATTTCAACATTTTAATAAATGCATAAAATCTAAGCAACAGGCCAGGTGCGGTGGCTCATGTCTGTAATCCCAGCACTTTGGGTGGCCGAGGTGGGCAGATCACTTGATGTCAGGGGTTTGAGAGAAGCCTGGCCAACACAGTGAAACCCTGTCTCTATTAAAAATGCAAAAATTAGCCAGGTATGGTGATGGGTGCCTGTAATTTCATCTACTTGGGAGGCTGAGGTGGGAGAATTGCTTGAACCCAGGAGGCATAAGTTGCAGTGAGCGGATATTATACACTCCAGCCTGAGCAACAGAGCAAAAACTCTGTCTCAAAAAAAAAAAAAAAAATTCCAAGCAACAAAATAGCCACTTCTTTTTTGTTGTTTGCACTGACATTAAGTATGTGAGTAGTTGAATGCCACCTGTGTTAGGGAGGCTGAAAAAGTCCTTTTGATTTGTTTAAAGTCACAATAAAAAGTGTTGTTTGTTCCCACACAGTCCTGTTCCAACTTGGATTCTTTCATCACATAGGAGAGTAGTATTGTCAGGAAACACTGCTTTCCTAATGTCAAAGAAGAAAAATAACCCTGTGGAAATTTCTGCTCACCTCAGTGGCAGATTTCCAGTTTTCCAATTCTGAAGCAGCAAAATATTGTTTTTAGCTGTTATGTCTAGAACCCAAAAGAGGTGTGTAAAAAAAAAAAAAGACAATTATATTCAATTAAGGAAAAATTGGATCAAGTTCCTGTTTTGTGCCAGGCACTGGGCTGGTCAATGTAAAGGATGTAAGGTTAAAGAGGACCTCGTTTTGGGTCCTGTGGGTTCCCTAGCCTAGCATGACACACAGATGTGGAGAACATGCTAAAGGGCTTGTTAAATAGATGTTCAGCCCAGAGAATATGGGGCTACATCAGAAGCAGCATTTACTTCTGACTGCGCTAAGTAAAAGCAGGAACACTTAAGCTTTGCCTTTTGTGGTTTCTGGGTGCACAATGGGGGCACCTACTCTGTGTGAGATCAGACCATGTGGATGGCAAAGACTGGCTATAGTCAGAAAGAATTGCTGAATGAAGGCTGGCAAGACATATGTTCACCATTCGTGGCAGGTGGCTCGATCATCCAGAGTTTCCCATCTCATTCAAATAGGAGAGATCAGTATATGCCTTTTGGGGGGAAGCAGGTAGAAGTGTCCTTAAACATTATACTCCAACAAAAATGACTTTCTTCTCTATTTTGGGTTGAGACTTAATTGATTAATAATAGCTGGAATTTATAGAAGTCCTTCTTATAACAGTTTTAAAGAGCTGTTTAGGGTCATCATTATGTCCAGAAAAACCTTTCAAGAGCCATTAAATCCAATGAGGACAGGGAGACCCAGGGTCATGGCATGAGCTGATAACGCCACGCTGGGAGCAACATCAAGGTCTTCCCTAATTTTTCTCTTAACACTCTTAAAAATTTTCTCTCTACTTTATCACATAACCACTCAGCTTTCTGGATATCATTTTTTTTTCCTTTTTATTGGGCAAGAGTCTTCAAATTGCAAGGCACATTGGCACTATTTACATTTTAAGAGGCTTACATTTTTAATTTTCTTTTTCATTTCATTGGGACATTTTAGAAAGTTGCATTGCTTTTTAGGATGCCACATTCTGAACATAGCCTACTACTTTGATCCTAATCCCTTCAGAACCTGGGCAGGGCTGGACTCTCAGGGAATCAGTAAAGAAGCTGAGAAGTCCGGCAGGCTGAGGACGTCCCATCAAGCAGGAGTGAGCCAAAGCCCTCTACTTTGTGAGACTCCATTATGTGAAGGAGACAGAAGATGATGGCTTTGGAATGTTGGATTCCAACAGCCCGAGTGCTCACAGCTTACCTAACTTGCCCTCTGCTGCTTAAGCTTTTTCTGCAATCTGTCCCCAAAAGCATTGTCAAATGGCAGTGTTCTCCCAGCTCCTGCCACCCTGCCTCAGACTGCTGGATTGCATTAGGCTGTAGGTCATTGCATTCCATGACCAACACCGATGGTATCTATCTGTTGAATTTCTATGTGAGTGCCATCCTCATTATATTTCAGGAGGAACAGTTAGTGGCTCCATTAAAATTTCCTGACTTATTTTGGTTTCACCCTTAAGCAACTGCCTAATTGGCTTGTTCCCCTTGAGAGTAAACATTTTCCTGTGGTAGGAACAGAGAAAATTAATAGCTTCTGAAATATAGAACAATTGGGTAGGGATTTTGGAAACAATTCTCCCTTTTCTAAGGTTCTTATTGGAAGGGAGTCTTTGTTATCACCTTAGTGGGCCAAAGTCCTTTCTTCTTAACACTGCCTGTATTTATCTCTTAGTTAAAGGGGTGAAAAGCAAATCAGCAACAAAGTCAAGTGTTGAAAGAATGAGACCTAGGGTGGTGGGTTAACACTCACAACTACAGTCAAAAATAACCTATTGTTCCTGGGAAAGCAGAGAAAACACACAAATTAACAGGATGCCACTGTTTCTCCATAGCAAATTCTTGGTTCTTGTCATCAAATCATCTCACTTTTGAATTCAGAAGCATAAGGAGTGTTTCTGCTTGTGGCTTTGTAAGAAGAAATTTCTACTTGTGAATTGTGATGACATCCCTTCATTTAAATCTTTGTGAGGGGTGTACCAAACAGTTAAAGTATAGAATTTCGGTTTAAATAAAAATATCTGCTTTTCAATTTTCTTGCATCTGTTGACAACTGGTTAAATATTGTCTTCCTCTCCCGGGAAAATCATTATCTGGGTGGCTAATGCTACAAACTGTACATCCCTGCCTCTTCCTTCTTCCCTCTCAAGTCAACCCTGCACATTCATTTATTTAATTGTTCGACATGTATTTATTGACAGCCTTCATGGCATATTGTACCCTGCTAGGTGCTGGGTATATGGTCATAAGTATAATAGATGGTTTCTACCTGCCTAGAACTTACAGGTCTTGAAAGAGAGACAGATATTTTTAAATATTTACATAGACATACACCTATGTATATATACACATGCATCCATACATAACATACATACATACATATATGCATATGCATCTAAACATATAACACACAAATTAAAAATTGTGATAAATGAAGAAAAATAAATGAGGCTGGGTGCAGTGGCTCATGCCTATAATCCCAGCACTTTGGGAGGTCGAGGTGGGCAGACCACCTGAGGTCGGGAGTTTGAGACCAGCCTGGCCAACATGGTGAAACCCCGTGTCTACTAAAAATACAAAAATTGGCCGGGTATGGCGGTGTTCACCTGTAATCCCAGCTACTTTGGAGGCTGAGGTTGAAGAATCGCTTGAACCTGGGAGGTGGAGGTTGCAGTGAGCTGAGATCATGCCACTGCACTCCAGCCTGGGCGACAAGAGCAAGACTCCATCTAAAAGAAAAAAAAAAATGAAATGAAGACCTAATTTAAATGAAGGCAGTCAGCAATGGCCTTCCTAAAGAAATCCCTTTTGAGATGGGTTGGGTCTAGAAGGAAGGAGAAAAGAATTGCAAGGAGAGGGAACAAGCTGCATGAAGGCCCTTAAGGGAGTGACCCGTTGGAAAAACTGAAAGGAGAGTGACTGACAGAAGTAAGCAGTAGCCACGTGGCCATCAAGGGCTTCGAAGTCAAAGCAGTGCAGTGCAATGTGATGCATTTAGGTTTAAAAGGGTCATTCTAGCTGTTGAGTGGCAAATTGATTTGAGGGAACTAAGAGAGGAGAGGTGTTTGCCATGAAAATGGAGCAATGGGGCAGGTGTGGTGGTCACGCCTATAATCCTAGCAGTTTGGGAGGCCAAGGTGGGTGGATCGCTTGAGTCCACGGGGTCAAGACCAGGCTGGGTAACCTAGGAAGATCCTGTCTCTACAAAAAATAGAAAAAAAAAAAAAAAAAAATAGTTGGGTATGGTAGTGCTCACTTGCAGTCCCAGCTGCTTTGGAAACTGAGGTGGGAGGACTACCTGAGCATGAGAGGTTGAGGCTGCAATGAACTGTGATAGCGCCACTGCACTCCAGCCTGGGCCACAGAGTGAGAGCCTGTTTAAAAAAAAAAAAAAATGGAGTGGGGGATTCAAGTTATCCCTTGGTGGAACAATTCAGAAATTATTGATAAATTGGATGTGAAAATTATGGACAGGAAGGTAGAAAAAGTGACGCTTTCCCCTTTGATTTATGCCCTGACTGTTCAGTTAATTTCTCTTTAGGTGACCTTTCTCCCATAACTGTGCCACTTGTCTCACTCCCAGTAAGGAATAGGCTGAACTGGTTTTTCCATTCCGCTCCAGGGCCTTGACTGGGAGAGGCCAGTCAACTCCACAGGCAGCTTTTCCAGCTGAATCAATACCCACAGGGGTTTATTAGCCCCAGATCTTATACAAACCAATAATTTGGAAATGACTGAAAGCACTCTCTAGAATAATGATTATTTACAGGCTTTATATTATATATGACAAATTATCGAAGACATAAGATGGGTTCTGTCAAAAATTTCAGTTCTTTTTTAGTAAGGAATTGGCTTTACTCCTTCATTTGTGTCAACAAAGAAATGGTTTTGCCCTGGAGTTTTTTCCTCCTCCGGGTCTGAGGATATTTCTGTTTGGCTGGGTGGTTGCTCCATCTGGCTTGCTTCGGGTCGTCTGAATAAGAATGTTTGTTTCTTGGTTTTAGAGCTCTTAGGAGGGACTCCTTTCTGTTTGCTTCTAAGAAATATGTTCAGTGCACTTTGAATAATGGGTCTTTGTCAACTGATTTCCACAGGTGGCTTTGTTTCTTTTCAAAATGTTTTAAAAACTTTTTGTCTATGTTATCAGTAAATAATCATAATTAATAATAAACATAATAGCTACTATGTACTGAATGCTAAGAAACACTGCTTAGTGCTTTTTAGATGTAATCTCATAAAATGGGCGTCACTGTTTTTCATGAAAGTCATGTCATTAAGTGGTGGAGATGGAATCTGAACCCAGGCAGGGCTGGTTTCAAAGTCAGAGACCTTGACCATTACCTTGAGTGTCTGATGAAGGTTCCCAGTAATCTGGGTCCTCTGGGCTGAGGTTCTGTGTGGTAGCCACACTCACTGGTGGGACTTTTGATCATTCACTGGTTTGGCAAGAGGAGAACATTTTTAACCACCTGAGGAGGAAACAGTGACTTTTTCCTTGGCATCCCATCTGAATTTAATCCCTTCTGGGTCTAGCGTCCTGTGGATTTTTACGTGTCCTCTTTGATTTTCTTTTCCTTTTCAGTTTTCCTCAGTTATATTAAAAAGAAAATCCTTTTCTCCAATTGTATCATTTCTTCTCTAAGACAAAAAGGATGATGGAGTTACGGCTGATAAATGTTAAGAGTCAGTGATACCGTTTTATATATTAAAAAAGGACTGTTTCAGACTTGGTTCTGCCATGCAATGATTGTTTCTAATTTCTAATTATGGAAGTTATTTGGATAAATCGTTAACTACCTTTTCATGTCAAAGTACAGTGGCTGGCCAGGTGTGGTGGCTCACACCTGTAATCCCAGCACTTTGAGAGGCTGAAGTGGGTAGATCACTTGAGGTCAGGAGTTCCAGATCAGCCTGGCCAACATGCTGAAACCCCATCTCTACTAAAAATATAAAAATTAGCCAGATGTGGTGGCAGGTGCCTGTAATCCTAGCTACTTGGGAGGCTGAGGCCCAAAAATCACTTGAACCTGGGAGGTGGAGATTGTAGTGAGCTGAGATTATGCCACTGCATTCCAGCCTGGATGACAGAGTAAGACTATTAAAAAAAAAAAAAAAAAGGCACAGTGGCTGGTACAAAGTAGAAATGTAATCTGTTTTAGTGCTGAATCCTAAATAAGGGAGAGGTTAAGCATTTATTTACTTGACAAACAGGTAGTGAGAGCCCTCTGTGTTCTGGGCACCATGCCAGGGGTGGGAGTGCATAGATGAGGTTGAGATCTAGAAAATCCAAAGTCAGCAACTTGAATTCTAATCTTGTTCTGCGCCGCGTGAATTGTGAAGCTTGGTAAATTGCTTTATCTCTAAGCAACAGATTTCTCGTCCAACAATCGGGGCTAATCAGAGGGCAGATTTCATAGGCCCTTTGTTAGGTGGCTTGAATGAGAATTCATGGAAAGCACTTGCACAGTGTCTGGCTCATTGTAAGGGCTCAGTCCGTGTTACCTGTCATTATTATGAAAGAAAAGATCAAGAGAAGAGAAACTGCACCCCCTAATGTAATGGATTTCAGTAAGCATTCAGTAAGCACACACGTGCATGTACACACACATACTTATATACATACAAGGGGATTACAGATGTTTAATGTTGGGGAGATGGTGAATATTCAGTCTGAAATTATTATTATTTTAGACAAAGTCTTACTCTGCTTGCCCACACTGGGGTGCAATGGTGTGATCTCAGTTCACTGCAACCACCTCCTTCCAGGTCCAAGCGATTCTCCGGCCTCAGCCTCCCGAGTAGCTAGGATTATAGGCACATGCCAGCATACCCAGCTAATTTTTATATTTTTAGTAGAGGTAGGGTTTCAGGCTGGTCTCGAACTCCTGACCACCCACCTCGGCCTCCCAAAGTGCAGGCATGAACCACCATGCTTAGACTTAAAATTATTTTTATAAAACAAAACAATGCATTTTGTATATAACACAAACCGTGGAAAGTCAAACTTAACAAATCTGCTGGGCAAAGAATAAGCAAACTTGAACCAAAGACTTTCAATGTCCCTTGATGTTTCCATAGCACATGAGTGCATGAAGAAAGAAGGTCAGACTTTGGTTTTGATGTAAATTTAAGCACGACTGCAATTAACTGGATTTTCAGAGTGAAGGCAGACATGGCAAAGTGAACTGTGGGCAGAGAAGCGGTGACGTTGCTGCATGGGCATGGCTGCAGCCCAGCCGCTGCTGTTGGGCTGAGATTTGGTGTGCTTTCCAGGACAGAGCAACTCAAGGATACAACGAATGTTGACCAGAGTCCTGGCGGGCATTCAGCATGGGGTGGGTGGATAGGCCTGACCCTTGGGGTCAGGATGTTCCAACAGGCAGGCAGAGCATGACAGAGGAGAATGGGGGAGGTAATACTCAAAGTCCAGCAGGATTGGCTCTGGACATCAGGAAGTGCATCAGCAGGGAGCAGGGCCCTGATTGCTGAGCTTGAGCTGAAACATGGAGACTGGCAAGAGCAAGGCAAGTCTGGTTTACAGACCTTGAACTCCAGTCCCTCTGCAGCCCAGGTCTATGTGGCAGGATTCAGGATTCAGAACTTATGGTGGTTGAATGCAGTGGCTCACACCTGTAACCCCACCACTCTGGGGAGCAGAGCAGGAGGATTGCTTGAGCCGAGGAGTTTAAGATTAGCCTGGGCAACATAGTGAGACCCCGTTTCTTTCTTTCTTTCTTTCTTTTCCCTTCCTTCCTTCCTTCCCTCCCTCCCTCCTTTCTTTCTTTCTCTCTCTCTCTCTTTCTTTCCTTCTTTCTTTTCTTTCCTTTCTTTCTTTCATCCTCCCTCCCTCCCTCCCTCCCTCCCTCCCTTCCTTCCTTCCTTCCTTCCTTCCTTCCTTCCTTTCGAGTCTCGCTCCATTGCCAGGCACCAGGCTGGACTGCAGTGGCGCTATCTCACCTCACTGAACCTCCACCTCCCAGATTCAAACAATTCTCCTGCCTCAGCCTCCTGAGTAGCTGGGACTACAGGTATGCACCACCACACCCAGTTAATTTTTTGTGTTTTTAGTAGAGACGGGGTTTCACCATGTTGGCCAGGATGGTCTCCATTTCTTGACCTCGTGATCCGCCTGCCTTGGCCTCCCAGAGTGCTGGGATTACAGGCATGAGCCACCATGTCCAGCCTCTGAGACCCTGTTTCTATGTTAAAATATATATATATTAAAAATGAGCCAGGCATGGTGACTCTTTCCTGCAGTCTGAACTACTTGGGAGGCTGAGGTGGGAGGATCATTTGAGCCCAGGAGGCTGCAGTGAGCTATGATGGTGCCACTGCACTCCAGCTGTGGTGACAGAGCAAAACCCTGTCTCAAAGAAGATGTTATGGTAAGCTAGAAGGACCCAAACACTGCTATTTAAGAGCTTCCTTGACTGAAGGTGGGGCTGGGCTTGCCGGTAAGGGTCAGATGTCACTTGCTTTGAGGAGTGGAGAGTGCAGAGACTGAGAAATCCAGAATTTTTTCTAGAATGTGCACGAACAATTCCCACTCCCTTCTCATATTCCTATTTTCTAATTATATCTAATTACTACTAGTACATCATATAGCTTTGCTTATTAAAAAAAAAAAAGTCGATACATGCTATTAAAATGGCATCCTCTATCTAAGCAGCTGTATGATTTGAAACACAGTCTTATGCTTCAGTTTAATTATTTTTGATACATAGAAGTCATAAAACTAACTTAACTTTAAAAAATAATTTTGTATATCTTTTTATGTAATTTGATAAATGGAAGATGTTCATTTGTGCTTTATGTTTTCTGACTTTTGGGTTGAAAAGTCGTTCCAATATTGAGGAATGTTTAAAAAGAGCATTGTTAGCTTGGGAAAGTGATCATGTTGATTTTTTTTTTTTTTTTTTATACTGAGTCTTGCTCTGTCTCCCAGGCTGTCGCCCAGGCTGGAGTGCAGTGGCACGATCTCGGCTCACTGCAGCCTCCTCCTCCTGGGATCAAGTGATTCTCCTGCCTCAGCCTCCCGAGTAGCTGGGACTACAGGCATCCACCACCACAGCCAGCTAATTTTTTGTATTTTTAGTAGAGACAGGGTCTCACCGTGTTAGCCAGGATGGTCTCAATCTCCTGACCTTGTGACATTTTCTTTCTAATGAGAAATGCATTCCAAATTTGCAACAACCACACTGGAAGTTTCTTTCAGGCAAGATTTATTGGGAATCTACCACAGCGCTGTGCCTACAACCCTTGGTAGAAATGGTGCTCAGTAAATATCAAATGTGTCTGACAGCAGGGAGAGGCTCTTAAAGCAATGCCTCTCCAAAATTGAAGCCATTGAGTCTCATGCACTTTATCCTTGAAATCATAACAGAACCAACCCTCTATCGGGTGGAAGTGTTCACTGCCGAAATACGACCAAGTAATTAATCATCTTTGTTTCTCCCTCAGCTCTTCAAATCTCTCTACCTACATTCCCTGTGGAGTGAATGTCACAATATCCACGTTGGTGTCCAAGTCAGACATCTTGGAGTCAGCCTGCTGCAAGGGAAAATGTGTGCTTCAGTGGAAAACCATGCATCATCTAGAGACATCCCTCTGAGTTATGTGATTCTATGGGAGTTATTGTACAACTCTGTAAATTACATATAACTGATGGGATGCAAAATCATTCTTAGCTATCGATATGCAAATTCTGTCCTATCTTGTAGAGATTCAATTGAGTTCTCTCCCACTGTGGGAGAGAACTAGTTTTACCTCCACCTAGTTTTACCTCCATCTGCACATTTATTTCAATATTCCTGATCTATAAATGTGTCTGTTTTTCAATTTCTCCCTTGATCCAGTTATAACATCTGCCTAGCACCTTCTTTATGAGTAAAATAAAATCTTTAACATGTGTTCATTTTATATCCTTATGAGTCATAATTTTACCGTTTTTTTGGAAACTTATCTTTTAGCACTGCCTTTTTCTCACTCATAGCTTCTCATCCTTCATTTTGTTCACTTAGTTCTCTTTCTTCTAATGTCTTTCTAATTTTTCTCTTTCTCTGCAACTCCGCTGCTGCACTCCCAGCTAAGTTCATGGCGATTTTTTTTTTAACGTAGATCATGGCAACAGGCTTCTAATTGGTGCCCTGTGTTCAACCTTGGGCCTCCCCACATTCTGTTCTATACTTTTTAACTCCCAAAAAATGTACATCCTCTCCTATCTCTTTCCTTCTTAAAGCTCCTCAAAGGTTTTGCATCATCTGTGTAGACCACTGGTCCTGTTAAGAAGCTGGGTCTTTGAGATACATTGTGAGCTGGGTCCTGCTGTAACCTTGTAACTATTTTCCCTACTTCTTCGCCTTCAACCTGAAGGCCTGGTCTCGAACTCCTGACCGCAATTAGCTTCCTCCAATAGCCTTTAACACCCCACTCACTTCTGGGCCTTCCCTCCTGCTCCTTCTTCTGCCTGCCTGCCTTCCCTCTCCAACTTCACTGGGTTAGTTCATCTCATCTCAGCCCACATGGAACTTTCCAAGGCAGGCCATCTCTATAGTGTGCCCTGTTCTTTCTCTGCAATAGAGAGTATGACACCATAGGGCTGCATTCTTTATTCCCCAGAAGACTGTAATTTCCATTCTGACAAGGATTGTCTTATTAACTCTTATAGCTCCCATTGCCTAGTTTAGAACTGCAATGAATATTTATTGGATGCATGTGACTTAGGGCCTGGGCACTGACTTAGAGCCCGGCCTAGCGTACCAGCATAGCAGTGGTGACATTTTTTTCTGCTACAATTTTGCAATAGTTATTCAACAACAGAGCTGGAGAATATCCAGAGACTATCCTCTCCGAATCTTTCCTTGTAAACAAAGAGGTTAACCTATGTTCTTGGAGTACACAGGCAGGCAGGGGGTTTTTGGCAGAGCTGATCTTGCAGCTTGGTTCTGAAGATATACCTAAGGTGTGCTGATTCCTAGAGTTTTCTGACTCAAGTGTGGTCTGTGGTACCAGCAGCATTGGCATTCCCTGGGAGCTTGTTAGAAATGCAGTATCTTCCTTCTGAAGAACAGTTAGGTGTAAAAGAGAAAAAAGGTAAAGAAAAGAAATGTGGACCCTCAAGCTCCACCCCAAACTTCCAGAGCTAGAATCAGGATTTTAATAAAATAAGATGCCTAGGTGACTTGATTGCATATAAAGTTTGAGGAATACTGTCTAAGAGGTTCTACTTACTAGCTATGCAATGTTGGGCAGATTACTTAACCACACAAAGACTTTCACAAATGTAGAATGAGGCTCCTATTTGTGCATACCTTATAGGGCTATAATGAAGATTGAAAGTTAATATACACAAAGATTTTAGAATAATAGCATATAGTAAGACATTGATTAAATATTATCTTTTGATAATATGACACCAGACTGAAGAATAAGACATGTCATTGGGATGTCAGACATCCATCTGTAGGCAGGCCTGCAGACAGGCAAATTCTTGTGAGCCAAAACTTGAAGATCTAGTTGGGAGATATATTTCCAAGAGTTTGTTTTATTAATGAGTGACTCTCTCACTTAGAAAAGATGTATCTATTTGTGGTCATTTTCAGGAAGGTTTTCTAACTGTAGAAGTAGCAGTTAAAAGACAAGGCCAGGCCAATCCAGCCTTTCTGTGAATTGCTCTACATGCAAATACACAATCTTGAGAGTTTCTTCTTGAGTCCTCTCAGTAAATTCCTTATAGTTTCCCATGACTCATTTCCTCTCTCTTCCCTGTGTTTCTTCTCTCTTGCTTTCCTTTTTCCTCTGTTGCTCCCTTTTTTTTTTTAATTAGATAGTCCTGAGTTCTGAACTTTTTCTGGTGAATGAGGGCTGAGAGCCTTCAGGCTGGTCAGGTTGATGGGAATGCTTAGCTCTGGGAGTATGACTCAAGGTCAAACTTGAATCATGATAAAGTCACATTATCCTCTGCAGCTAGGAGTGGGGAAGTGTGGAGCCCCATCCTCTCCAACAGCATTAAATGAACCTCCCTGTGGTATCAGCCACTGAGCTAGACATGGGGAGTGCAGAGACAAATGGCCCCGATCATGACCTTTAAGAGCTCACTCCATTGTCTGTGAGGTTATGGGATGATCTGAGGAGCCTAAAACAGGTTTTTTTTTTGAAAAGTTTTATACTACAAAATAAGATGAGAAAACAGATAATCCCACTGCTTAAGACGTTGGTATGTATAATTCCATTTTACTACTCATGTATGATCACTCTATCACCTACTTATCTATCTTCATAAACTTTTTTTTTTTTTTTTTTTGAGACGGAGTTT